>NC_052337.1:20444090-20654090 GCF_016432855.1 Salvelinus namaycush | reverse complement strand
AACTGACTGACAGCTGGTTCATAACCATATTGTGCTGTGTGCAGTCTGTGGAGGGCATACTTTGGACCATAACGATCACCAGCGAGACTGAGCGAGGTGCACAGGTGCTCTCTCTCTCTCTCTCTCTCTCTCTCTCTCTCTCTCTCACTCTCTCACTCTCTCACTCTCTCTCTCTCTCTCTCTCTCTCTCTCTCTCTCACACTCTCTCTCACACACACACACACACACACACACACACACACACACACACACACACACACACACACACACACACACACACACACACACACACACACACACACACACACACAAACAGCTACAGGAGCTAAAGGGAAAGGGGGGATTTAACCACCAAAACAAGTGAAGCAGGGAATGGAAACCCAGCTAGCGAGCAGTCCAAACGCTCAACTCCATCTAACACCATAGGATGGACAAAGTACTGACTAGTGAAGGGTGGAGGAAAGTGACAGATAGAGAAGTAACATAAAGTAGGTGTACTTAAAATAAAGAGGGGGCACTTTATATAAAGAGGGATGTGCTTTATATGTAACTTCCATCAAAGTAGCAAAGTTCTCCAGGGGACCACAAGCCAAGATAGATGCAGGATTATGCTTTATGTTCCTATCAAACTTAACCATAAAACATTCAACTGAGAAAACAATAAACCGCATGAAGAGATTGAGAGAGGGAGAGAGAAAGAGAGAGAGAGAAATAGAAAGAGAGACAGAAAGAGGGAGGGAGAGAGAAAGAGCGGGAGAATAAGAGAAGAGAGTTCCTTGCTGCCAGTTCCATTGTTCCAGTACATCCATATTCAGGAAGCTGGTGGCAGCACAAACAAACAGGTCTATGTCGATCGATACAATGGCACCTCTTAGCATTCAACACAGAATTACATTAATACACACCGCAGGAGGGGGATCGATCATCTAGCAGACGAAAGCCATCCACTACTGGAGAGTGCACGCACGCACGCACGCACGCACGCACGCACGCACGCACGCACGCACGCACGCACGCACGCACACACACACACACACACACACACACACACTTTATCAAATACAAATGCATTTAAATATATGCATACTTTTACCTTTTCTTATCCTGCTGCCTTCCATGTCTGTTCAAACAGATCTCCAAAGCATCCTAGTCAAACTACTCCGAAAATGTGGTATTACCAGAGGACACTTTCTACACTGGGAGGCAGCTTAGTCAAAGGTTGTCTGCTATGAACAAGAACATTGCTTTTAGATGTTCAAACAGTTAGATTATATAAAAATCATTACACCACCACACTTTTCCTTTTATCTATTAATAATACAGTACAACAACAAGCACATAGACAACACAGTCATTTGGAGAACACCACTGAAAGGTATGCTGCTGCATGGCGCATAATGGAGAGCACAATTTATGCATCTTCGGAGGTGCGTATAATGTGGATGTTAGAAGAGGATGCATAATAAATTGCGATAACATGTCCATTAAGTGTGCCCATCCAGACGAATGCCCTACATTACATCAGCATGTTTATGCACAGCACACACACAGGCTTCGTCCCAATTGACACCCTATTCACTATTTAGGGCACTATTTTTGACCAGAGATGGGCCTAGTTAAAAGTAGTGCACTTTATAGGCAATAGGGTGCCATTTGGGACGCATTGATAATATGCACACGAAGCAGAGGCATCCGCTTTATTTGAGCTTTTAACATGGAGGAAAAACAGGTACAGGGGATATTTACACACTTAATCATTCCAATGGGCTTTGTACATAATGAGAGGATTAAAGCCCACTGCTTCCTCACTATATATCATCTACCACACTACGAGAGAGAGCGAGAGACCTGATGAGAAATGACTACTTTCATATGACTAGGGGTTTCTCTACACAGGGGAGTCAAGAAGGAAAGAAAACACTGTATAATGCTTCTCCCAAGTGCTTCACTATATCTCACTACTTCAATACAACGTTTCTGCTGCAGTAGCTTGTGTCTTCATCCATACCACCTTCATTAGAGTACTACTGTAGAAGTGCACACAGGACAGGGTACTGCACAGTATACACTAAGTTACCAAAAGTATGTGGACACCTGCTCATCGAACATCTCAATGCAACATCATGGTCATTAAAATGGAGTTGCCCCCCCCCCCCACCTTTGCTGCTATAACAGCCTCCACTCTTCTGGGAAGGCTTTCCACTAGATGTTGGAACATTGCTGCGGGGACATGCTTCCACTCAGCCACAAGGAAACTCATTTTATGAAGCTCCCAACGAACAGTTATTGTGCTGACATTGCTTGCAGACGCAGTTTGTAACTCGGTAGTGAGTGTTACAACTCGAGGACAGACGATTTTTATGTGCTACGCTCTTCAGCACTCGGCGGTCCCATTCTGAGAGCTTGTGTGGCCTACCACTACGAGGCTGATCCATTGTTGCTCCTAGACGTTTCCACTTCACAATAACAGCACTTACAGTTGACCGGGGCAGCTCTAGCAGGACAGAAATTTGATGAACTGACCTGCTGGAAAGCTATAAGATTGGGTGACCATTTTATTAATTGTTCAACATAGCTTCAGCAACATAGCTTCAGCGTGTAAATCAGCTAGAAAGATGTGTCGGCATCGAGTAATTGTCTCTGGCGATGAGTGATGAGCTCTACAGCAGAGTCTCACAACTCAATCGCTGGTTGAAAACTGTTTTCTGCCCCTCCCAAAAGATAGAATTTGTAGATAATTGGCCCTCTTTCTGGGACTCACCCACAAACAGGACCAAGCCTGGCCTGCTGAGGAGTGACGGACTCCATCCTAGCTGGAGGGGTGCTCTCATCTTATCTACCAACATAGACAGGGCTCTAACTCCTCTAGCTCCACAATGAAATAGGGTGCAGGACAGGCAGCTGTTAGCCAGCCTGCCAGCTTAGTGGAGTCTGCCACTAGCACAGTCAGTGTAGTCAGCTCAGCTATCCCCATTGGGACCGTGTCTGTGCCTCGACCTAGTTTGGGCAAAACTAAACATGGCGGTGTTCGCCTTAGCAGTCTCACTAGGATAAAGACCTCCTCCATTCCTGCCATTATTGAAAGAGATCGTGATACCTCACATCTCAAAATAGGGCTACTTAATGTTAGATCCCTCACTTCAAAGGCAGTTATAGTCAATGAACTAATCACTGATCATAATCTTGATGTGATTGGCCTGACTGAAACATGGCTTAAGCCTGATGAATTTACTGTGTTAAATGAGGCCTCACCTCCTGGTTGCACTAGTGACCATATCCCCCGTGCATCCCGCAAAGGCGGAGGTGTTGCTAACATTTACGATCGCAAATTTCAATTTACACAAAAAAAAAGACGTTTTCGTCTTTTGAGCTTCTAGTCATGAAATCTATGCAGCCTACTCAATCACTTTTTTTTATAGCTACTGTTTACAGGCCTCCTGGGCCATATACAGCGTTCCTCACTGAGTTCCCTGAATTCCTATTGGACCTTGTAGTCATAGCAGATAATATTCACATTTTTGGTGATTTTAATATTCACATGGAAAAGTCCACAGAGCCACTCCAAAAGGCTTTCGGAGCCATCATCGACTCAGTGGGTTTTGCCCAACATATCTCTGGACCTACTCACTGCCACAGTCATACTCTGGACCTAGTTTTGTCCCATGGAATAAATGTTGTAGATCTTAATGTTTTTCCTCATAATCCTGGACTATCGGACCACCATTTTATTACGTTTGCAATCGCAACAAATAATCTGCTCAGACCCCAACCAAGGAGCATCAAAAGTCGTGCTATAAATTCTCAGACAATACAAAGATTCCTTGATGCCCTTCCAGTGTCACGAATACTACCGTTCGGGTGGCGCTCGGCGGTCGTCGTCGCCGGTCTACTAGCTGCCACCGATCCCTTTTTCCTTTTCGTTTATGTCTGTCTAATTGTTTTCACCTGTTTCTTGTTGGGGTTTTGGGAGGTGTACTATTTAGGTTAGTTTCGCCCGCTAGTGTTTGTGCGGGCTTATTGTGTGTTCATGTTACGTCAGGAGTGGATTATTTGATTGTGGGTTTTTCGCTGTCCAGTTTATTTTAAACAGTTGGTCTGTGGGTTGTGTTTGCGCCTGTGTTTTGGCGTCACCCCTTTTGTAACTGTTCCTGTTTTCACTGTGGACATTAAAGCGTTTTTGTTCCCGTAAACTTCTGCTCTCTCTGCGCCTGACTCTACACCCATCATTCTCCTGGCGTTACATCCAGACTCCCTCTGCCTACCCAAGGACGTCAGAGGACAAAAATCAGTTAACCACCTAACTGAGGAACTCAATTTAACCTTGCGCAATACCCTAGATGCAGTTGCATCCGTAAAAACTAAAAACATTTGTCATAAGACACTAGCTCCCTGGTATACAGAAAATACCCGAGCTCTGAAGCAAGCTTCCAGAAGATTGGAACGGAAATGGCGCCACACCAAACTGGAAGTCTTCCGACTAGCTTGGAAAGACAGTACCGTGCAGTATCGAAGAGCCCTCACTGCTGCTCGATCATCCTATTTTTCCAACTTAATTGAGGAAAATAAGAACAATCCGAAATGTATTTTTGATACTGTCGCAAAGCTAACTAAAAAGCAACATTCCCCAAGTGAGGATGGCTTTCACTTCCGCAGTAATAAATTCATGAACTTCTTTGAGGAAAAGATCATGATCATTAGAAAGCAAATTACGGACTCCTCTTTAAATCTGTGTATTCCTCCAAAGCTCAGCTGTCCTGAGTCTGCACAACTCTGCCAGGACCTAGGATCAAGAGAGACACTTAAGTGTTTTAGTACTATATCTCTTGACACAATGATGAAAATAATCATGGCCTCTAAACCTTCAAGCTGCATACTGGACCCTATTCCAACTAAACTACTGAAAGAGCTGCTTCCTGTGCTCGGCCCTCATATGTTGAACATAATAAAGGGCTCTCTATCCACCAGATGTGTACCAAACTCACTAAAAGTGGCAGTAATAAAGCCTCTCTTGAAAAAGCCAAACCTTGACCCAGAAAATATAAAAAACTATCGGCCTATATCGAATCTTCCATTCCTCTCAAAATTTTTAGAAAAAGCTGTTGCGCAGCAACTCACTGCCTTCCTGAAGACAAACAATGTATACGAAATGCTTCAGTCTGGTTTTAGACCCCATCATAGCACTGAGACTGCACTTGTGAAGGTGGTAAATGACCTTTTAATGGCATCAGGCCAAGGCTCTGCATCTGTCCTCGTGCTCCTAGACCTTAGTGCTGCTTTTGATACCATCGATCACCACATTCTTTTGGAGAGATTAGAAACCCAAATTGGTCTACACGGACAAGTTCTGGCCTAGTTTAGATCTTATCTGTCGGAAAGATATCAGTTCGTCTCTGTGAATGGTATGTCCTCTGACAAATCAACTGTAAATTTCGGTGTTCCTCAAGGTTCCGTTTTGGGACCACTATTGTTTTCACTATATATTTTACCTCTTGGGGATGTCATTCGAAAACATAATGTTAACTTTCACTGCTATGCGGATGACACACAGCTGTACATTTCAATGAAACATGGTGAAGCCCCAAAATTGCCCTCGCTAGAAGCCTGTGTTTCAGACATAAGGAAGTGGATGGCTGCAAACTTTCTACTTTTAAACTCGGACAAAACAGAGATGCTTGTTCTAGGTCCCAAGAAACAAAGAGATATTCTGTTTAATCTGACAATTAACCTTGATAGTTGTAAAGTCATCTCAAATAAAACTGTGAAGGACCTCGGCGTTACTCTGGACCCTGATCTCTCTTTTGACGAACATATCAAGACTGTTTCAAGGACAGCTTTTTTCCATCTACGTAACATTGCAAAAATCAGAAACTTTCTGTCCAAAAATGATGCAGAAAAATTAATCCATGCTTTTGTTACTTCTAGGTTAGACTACTGCAATGCTCTACTTTCCGGCTACCCGGATAAAGCACTAAATAAACTTCCGTTAGTGCTAAATACGGCTGCTAGAATCCTGACTAGAACCCAAAAATTTGATCATATTACTCCAGTGCTAGCCTCCCTACACTGGCTTCCTGTTAAGGCAAGGGCTGATTTCAAGGTTTTACTGCTAACCTACAAGGCATTACATGGGCTTGCTCCTACCTATCTTTCCGATTTGGTCCTGCCGTACATACCTACACGTACGCTACGGTCACAAGATGCAGGCCTCCTAATTGTCCCTAGAATTTCTAAGCAAACAGCTGGAGGCAGGGCTTTCTCCGATAGAGCTCCATTTTTATGGAATGGTCTGCCTACCCATGTGAGAGACGCAGACTCGGTCTCAACCTTTAAGTCTTTACTGAAGACTCATCTCTTCAGTGGGTCATATGATTGAGTGTAGTCTGGCCCAGGAGTGTGAAGGTGAACGGAAAGGCTCTGGAGCAACGAACCACCCTTGCTGTCTCTGCCTGGCTGGTTCCCCTCTCTCCACTGGGATTCTCTGCCTCTAACCCTATTACAGGGGCTGAGTCACTGGCTTACTGGTGCTCTTCCATGCCGTCCCTAGGAAGGGTGCGTCACTTGAGTGGGTTGAGTCACTGACGTGATCTTCCTGTCTGGGTTGGCGCCCCCCTTGGGTTGTGCCGTGGCGGAGATCTTTGTGGGCTATACTCGGCCTTGTCTCAGGATGGTAAGTTGGTGGTTGAAGATATCCCTCTAGTGGTGTGGGGGCTGTGCTTTGGCAAAGTGGGTGGGGTTATATCCTTCCTGATTGGCCCTGTCCGGGGGTATCATCAGATGGGGCCACAGTGTCTCCTGACCCCTCCTGTCTCAGCCTCCAGTATTTATGCTGCATTAGTTTATGTGTCGGGGGGCTAGGGTCAGTTTGTTATATCTGGAGTACTTCTCCTGTCTTATCCGGTGTCCTGTGTGAATTTAAGTATGCTCTCTCTAATTCTCTCTTTCTTTCTCTCTCTCGGAGGACCTGAGCCCTAGGACCATGCCTCAGGACTACCTGGCATGATGACTCCTTGCTGTCCCCAGTCCACCTGGCCGTGCTGCTGCTCCAGTTTCAACTGTTCTGCCTGCGGCTATGGAACCCTGACCTGTTCACCGGACGTGCTACCTGTCCCAGACCTGCTGTTTTCAACTCTCTAGATACCGCAGGTGTAATGATCGTCTTCGGGAGAAAGAGAGGAGGACCAAAGCGCAGAGTGGTAAGTGTTCATGATGATGTTTTTTAATTAAACTCAGAACACTAAACAAAACAATAAACGATGTGAACAAACGAAACAGTTCCGTGTGGCGACAAACACTGACACGGAAGACAAACACCCACAATCCAAAAGACAAAACAGGCTACCTAAATATGGTTCCCAATCAGAGACAACGACTAACACCTGCCTCTGATTGAGAACCATATCAGGCCAAACACAGAAACAGACAAACTAGACATACAACATAGAATGCCCACTCAGATCACACCCTGACCAAACAAAACATATAAACATACAAAGCAAACTATGGTCAGGGCGTGACAGCAGGAGCGGTAGAGATACTCTCAATGATCGGCTATGAAAAGCCAACTGACATTTACTCCTGAGGTGCTGACTTGCTGCACCCTCGACAACTCCTGTGATTATTATTATTTGACCATGCTGGTCATTTATGAACATTTGAACATCTTGGCCATGTTCTGTTATAATCTCCACCCGGCACAGCCAGAAGAGGACTGGCCACCCCTCATAGCCTGGTTCCTCTCTAGGTTTCTTCTTAGGTTTTGGCCTTTCTAGGGAGTTTTTCCTAGCCACCGTGCTTCTACACCTGCATTGCTTGCTGTTTGGGGTTTTAGGCTGGGTTTCTGTACAGCACTTTGAGATATCAGCTGATGTAAGAAGGGCTATATAAATACATTTGATTTGATTTGATTCAGCAGACTATTTACATTGACACTCACCCTTTGTTTTTATACTGCTGCTACTCAATGTTTATTATCCAATCAAAGTCACTTTACCCCTACCTACAAATGACCTCGACTAACCTGTACCCCCTCACATTGACTCGGTACCGGTATCCCCTGTATAGCCTCGTTATTGTTATGTAATTTTATTGTGTTACTTTTTATTACATTTTTTACATTAGTTTATTTACTAAATATTTTCTTAACTCTATTTCTTGAATTGCATTGTTGTAAGTAAGTAAACATTTCATTGTAAGGTAACATGTGACAAATATAATCTGATTTCATTTGAATTGATGATGAGGGACTGGCTGCTGACAGAGATGGCGAGAGGGAGGAAGGAGAGCGAGAGGGTTCGGGTGGAGAGAGAGAGGGGATGGAAGGGAGAGGGAGGAAATAGAGGGGGAGAGACAGAAAATTAGATAGAAAAAGTGAAATGGAGAGACAAAGACACAGAGAGGGAGAGAGAGACCGAGGGAAATCAAGGAACAGTCAGCATGGTCCCAGCAGGTACATCAGCGACACGAGGCTAATGGGTATCAGATTCTATTGAACAGGCAGGTCACCCCTCATAGACACATGACAGGTGATTCATTCAAACCTACTGGGACGGATAGAGAGAGAGAGGGGGGGGATCAATATGGCAGATCCTTCACACTGGCCCTCTGTGTGGGGCTAACCTCGACCGGTTAATGGTAACTGTTGTCAGCTCGATGAGAGCGATCTGCATTGGACCGGTCAAGTGTGTGTCTGTGTGTGAAGGGGGAGCAATGGGGCTGTTCCGGAGGGCAGCTGTTCCTCCGGCGTACTATTTTTTCAAAGGAGGCCTAACTGTAGACTGATTCACTGTGGTAACGTGACAGTGATGGAGGCTAAGGCGCACCTAAAAACAGCTTTTGATAACAGATATCATCCATCCCATCATTGGCACCTTTTCACCCATTTCTGGCCCCATCACCCCTTGGCAAGTATTTACACTGAAAATAAACACCAAATCCCACATCAGAGGCTCTCAGTTAGTCAGCGGTTTATATGTATGCTTCTGAATTAAACCCCGCCAGGGAGAACACGCACAGTAAACTAAAGTCAGCTCAAGTTAGAAAATAAACAAACTGTGATGTCGGAGCCAATTTAGAGACCCCATAAAACAGTAGTTTTATTTAACTGCCAAAGTGGGTCCAAACCTCTAGAACCATTTGATGTTGGATCTCTGTTGGGTACCAATCTGACATGGCGCCGTGCCAAACGCCACACACTGAAGGATTGAATAAAGCTGGCCTGGTGCCCTACTGTGATATTTATTCCATATGTCACAGAGGGAAGAGAAAGACATGCACAGTCACACACATCGACTGACTGCCATCCACCAGACCTGCCAAGGAACACCTGCATAACTGTTATACGCCATCCAGTGTTATGGAGAATCCCTAAGTGTGTGTGTGTGTGTGTTGACAGTAGGAAATTGTGTGTGTGTGCTGGGGAGAATGCAAATCCTCAGGCTGGTTGAATAGGTGAGTGGTTTGTGTTTGTCTGTGAGTTATTACTTTGTGTACTAGCCAGGGTGCGTTAGTGTGACTGTATGCATATGCATTTATTTGTGTAAGTCTAAGTGTTATTGTTACCATTTAAATGAATGAGGTTGAGTGTCAGTATGTGTATATATGCTGAACAAAAATATAAATGCAACATGCAACAATTTCAATGATTTTACTGTGTTACAGTTCATATAAGGAAATCAGTCAATTGAAATAAATTCCTTAAGCCCTAATGTATGGATTTCACATGACTGAGCAGGGGCGCAGCCATGGATGGGCCTGCGAGGGCATAGGCCCACCCACATCCAATCAGAATGAGTTTTTCCCCACAAAAGGGGTTTATTACAGACAGAAATACTCCTCAGTTTCATCAGCTGTCCGGGTGGCTGGTTCTCAGACGATCCCGCACGTGAAGAAGCCAGATGTGGAGGTCCTGGGCTGGCGTGAATACACAAGGTCTGCGATTGTGAGGCCAGTTGGACGTACTGCCAAATTCTCTAAAATGACGTTGGAGGGGGCTTATGGTAGAGAAATGAACATTCAATTATCTGGCAACAGCTCTGGTGGACATTCCTGCAGTCAGCATGCCAATTGCACACTCCCTCAAAACTTGAGACATCTATGGCATTGTGTTGTGTGACAAAACTGCACATTTTAGTGGCCTTTTATTTTCCACAGCACAAGGTGCACCTGTGTAATAATCATGCTGTTTAATCAGCTTCTTGATATGCCACACATGTCAGGTGGATGGATTATCTTGATAAAGGAGAAATGCTCACTAACAGGGATGTAAACAAATTTGTGCACAAATTTTGAGAGAAACAAGGTTTTTGTGCATATGGAACATTTCTGGGATCTTTTATTTCAGCTCATGAGACATGGTACCAGCACTTTACATGTTGTGCTTATATTTTGGTGTGTATGTCTATGTACAACTATGTGTGTGAGTATTTATGTATGTGTCTGTATGTAATTCATGGCCAGGAAGGTAAAGACTAGTGGCATAGAGACAGATTTGCTCTCCTAGTTTAAGCCGTGAGCCTCCTTGACAACACATTGAGTAACAGCACAAACTGGCCTTGAACCCCCACACACTTAAACCACATACAAAAAAAACCTGACAATGGATATTACAAGCCCCATCAACGCCACAGGATAAACAAACTGTTCATCCTGCAAGGCAGACAGTGTGAAAGTTTCTACTGCCATTTTCACACGCAAGGATGTTACAACCCCTAGCTGCAACAAACTGCATTAGACACACTAGCAGTTTCCCCAGAAAAGGTAGGACGTGGAACATCACAATAACACAATGAAAACAACCTTTCAGAATTGCCCCGGGTGGTGAAAAGTGCATCACAGTGTTGGGTGACGAGGACTTACTGTGACATAAAGTTTTCCTGTGTTACCTGAGTACGGGGACTGTGCCAGCAGCTTTCAGAGTGGGTGGAATGCCAGGGGCCACTAGAATGGCAGGGCCGAAGACAGTCTACATAGTCTAGATATTGTGTGTCTTGTTCATGGAGAGAAGTGGAGAGAACACAACACCTACGGCCATGAAACAGCACAACAATGTCCCACTGTGAATCACCGTCAACCAGTGATGGAGAAAAGGCTATTTTCAGAGGCAAAGACTTCACTAAAGACTATTGAATGAACAAAGTTAAAACAAGTACTGCTGAAGCAAAAAACTCTTAAATTGAAAATGGACAACCAATTCTGAAGAAATAAGGTGAGGCAGGAGATTGTGTTTTGGTTGGAGACTGAGGGGACAGTAGCTGCTACCTGGCACCCCTAGATAGGATTGTTCTTAGAAATGGTGCTAAAGTTCAAACTCCACCAACACTCCCATTAATAAAATGGTCTGGACTCAAATAACCCACATACTGTGGCATTACAGCACTGTGTGCATGTGTGTAAGTGTGAGTGTGGGTATGTGTGCGTGTGTGTATGTGTGCATGCGTGTGTGTCAGTGATCCAATGTATGCAGTGGCCTGTGAGTTCCTCTTGCTTGGCTCATGCTAAATTAGATCTCATTTGCCATGCTGGATGGTGAGGAGGGGTGCCCATACAGAGCTTAGCTGGCATGGTAGGAAGGGTGGGTAGTGATACCACCCCACACAGCAGCACCCACTGATCACAGTAGCCATCTCACTAATGAGACTAATGACTGTTAATTAGCTATTCAGTCTCCTCTCTCCCTAAATCCCGTCTTCATGTATATGAGTCTGTGACGCCACACTGGGACCATGGGGCTCGCCTCATTGCAGGGCCTGCTGTCAAACCCCAGCCCCAGACACTTACCCCTAGGCAGAGCAGGGAGATCTAAGAGGACAGAAACATGAATATAACATTCATGAATGGCAGTCTGGCAGCCAGGCAGCAGCAGTGGGCTACGGGGCTCTATGACAAATGCGACTAGCAAATTAATAGAATGCCTGCTTATGTGTTAAATTATAAATATATAATTTAACACTTCACACGGCATGTTTACACACTTCCATAAGTTATCGCAAACCATATTCATCGACTTCAGATCGTTCCACAAAAACAGGGAAAATCTTGAGTGTATATTTTTGTGTGAATCAGGAGGATTTTTTGTGGGACTGTCTCCCGGTCAAATTTATTTATAGTCTGACATATTGGCACATGGTGAAACAGAACCATATAATTAAAGCAGTGTATTGGTAAAGTGGAAAAGGTGGTTAGGGCTGCGGGATGCAAACCACAGGCAGATGGAGGAGACAATTGATCTGGATAAATTGATAATAACACGACGGAGAGCACAGTAAGCCTGTTCTCTATTATCTTCACCTTACGCTGAAAATCCTGACTTAGTCCAGTATAAGATTCTACTGAACGGCCTCCCGGGTGGCGCAGTGGTCTAGGGCACTGCATCGCAGTGCTAACTGCGCCACCAGAGTCTCTGGGTTCGCGCCCAGGCTCTGTCGCAGCCGGCCGCGACCGGGAGGTCCGTGGGGCGACGCACAATTGGCATAGCGTCGTCCGGGTTAGGGAGGGTTTGGCCGGTAGGGATATCCTTGTCTCATCGCGCTCCAGCGACTCCTGTGGCGGGCCGGGCGCAGTGCGCGCTAACCAAGGGGGCCAGGTACACGGTGTTTCCTCCGACACATTGGTGCGGCTGGCTTCCGGGTTGGAGGCGCGCTGTGTTAAGAAGCAGTGCGGCTTGGTTGGGTTGTGCTTCGGAGGACGCATGGCTTTCGACCTTCGTCTCTCCCGAGCCCGTACGGGAGTTGTAGCGATGAGACAAGATAGTAATTACTAGCGATTGGATACCACGAAAATTGGGGAGAAAATGGGATAAAATTTAAAAAAAAAAGAAAAAAAAAAGATTCTACTGAACAATGAGAGAGAGCACACAAAAGTAGAGGATTCAGCTGGGTCCCCATATTCTTGGACTGGGGAAGGAAAAGGAACAGTCATGCCACAAAAGACTCGGAAGAACAGAATCTCTCTCTTTCTCCGAACTCTTCTTTTTAGATGCAGAGGTAATTATACTGAACAAAAACGCAACATGCAACAATTTCAATGATTTTACTGAGTTACCGTTCATTTAAGGAAATCAGTCAATTGAAGTAAATTCCTTAGGCCCTAATGTATGGATTTTACATGACTGAGCAGGAGCACAGCCATGGGTGGGCTTGGGAGGGCATAGGCCCACCCACTTGGGAGCCAGGCCCAGCCAATCAGAATGAGTTTTCCCCCATGAAAGGGCTTTATTACAGACAGAAATACTCCTCAGTTTCATCAGCTGTCCGTGTGGCTGGTCTCAGATGATCCCGCAGGTGAAGAAGCCGGATGTGGAGGTCCGGGACTGGCATGGTTACAAGTAATCTGTGGTTGTGAGGCCGGTTGGACGTACTACCAAATTATCTAAAACGACATTGGAGGCAGCTTATGGTATAGAAATGAACATTAAATTATCTGGCAACAGCTCTGGTGGACATTCCTGCAGTCAGCATGCCAATTGCATGCTCCCTCAAAACGTAACACATCTATGGCATTGTGTTGTGTGACAAAACTGCACCATTTAGAGTGGCCTTTATTGTCCGCAGCACAAAGTGCACATCCGTTATGATCATGCTGTTTAAAAGAGCTTCTTGATATGACACACCTGTCAGCTGGATGGATAACAAACTCTGGGATCTTTTATTTCAGCTCATGAAACATGGGACCAAAATTTTACATGTTGCGTTTATATTTTTGTTCAGTAATAGATAGGAAAATTGGATATTGCAGAGCTGAACATGGCAAGTGTAACGGCAGTCTAGCTCTTCCTCCTCCTCGGACGAGGAGAGGAGAGAAGGATCGGAGGACCAATGTGCAGCGTGGTAATTTTCCATGAATTTAATTAACACAAAGACAAGATACTGACAAACTAATACAAAACAACAAACGACCGTGAAGCTACAAACGAAAGTGCAATACACAAGCTACTAACGTTAGACATAGACACTATACAAAATAACAAACTAACTAACCGTCACAGTCCTAGCTGGTGCAGACAAAACACAAAGACAGGAAACAACCACCCACAATCCCCAACACAAAACAAGCCACCTATATATGATTCTCAATCAGGGACAACGATTGACAGCTGTCTCTGATTGAGAACCATATTAGGCTGAACACAGAAACAGACGAACTAGACACACAACATAGAATTCCCACCCAGCTCACGTCCTGACCAACACTAAACAAGCAAAACACATAAGAACTCTGGTCAGGACGTTACAGTATCCCCCCCCGAGGTGCGGACTCCGAACGCACCCCTAAAACTCAAGGGGAGGGTCTGGGTGGGCATCTGTCCGCGGTGGCGGCTCCGGCGGTGGACGAGGACACCACTCCACCACTGTCTTTGTCCCCCTCCTTAGCGTCCTTTGAGTGGCAACCCTCGCCCACGACCTTGGCCTAAGAATCCTCCCCAAGGCCCCCACATGATTTAGGAGGTAGCTCAGGACAGAGAGGTAGCTCAGGACAGAGAGGTAGCTCAGGACAGAGAGGTAGCTCAGGACAGAGAGGCAGCTCAGGACAGAGGGGCAACTCCGGACAGAGGGGCAACTCCGGACAGAGAGGCAACTCCGGACGAATGGCAGCTCCGGACTGAATGGCAGCTCCGGACTGAATGGCAGCTCCGGACTGAGTGGCAGCTCCGGACTGAGTGGCAGCTCCGGACTGAGTGGCAGCTTAGGACTGAGTGGCAGCTCATGACTGAGTGGCAGCTCATGACTGAGTGGCAGCTCATGACTGTAGGGCAGCTCATGACTGTAGGGCAGCTCATGACTGTAGGGCAGCTCATGACTGTAGGGCAGCTCACGACTGGAGGGCAGCTCACGACTGGAGGGCAGCTCACGACTGGAGGGCAGCTCATGACTGGAGGGCAGCTCCTGACTGGCTGGCGGCTCTGGCAGCTCCTGACTGGCTGGCGGCTCTGGCAGCTCCTGACTGGCTGGCGGCTCTGGCAGCTCCTGACTGGCTGGCGGCTCTGGCAGCTCCTGACTGGCTGGCGGCTCTGGCAGCTCCTGACTGGCTGGCGGCTCTGGCAGCTCCTGACTGACGGACGGCTCTAGCGGCTCCTGACTGACGGACGGCTCTAATGGCTCGGGACAGACGGGCGGCTCTGAAGGCTCGGGGCAGACGGATGGCTCAGATGGCGCTGGGCAGACGGATGGCTCAGATGGCGCTGGGCAGACGGATGGCTCAGATGGCGCTGGGCAGACGGATGGCTCAGACGGCGCTGGGCAGACGGATGGCTCAGACGGCGCTGGGCAGACGGATGGCTCAGACGGCGCTGGGCAGACGGATGGCTCAGACGGCGCTGGGCAGACGGATGGCTCAGACGGCGCTGGGCAGACGGATGGCTCAGATGGCGCTGGGCAGACGGATGGCTCAGACGGCGCTGGGCAGACGGATGGCTCAGACGGCGCTGGGCAGGCAGGCAGCTCAGACGGCGCTGGGCAGATGAGCAGTGCAGGCGGCGTTGGGCAGACGGCCGACTCTGACCTGCTGAGGCGCACAGTAGGCCTGGTGCGTGGTGCCGGAACTGGTGGTACCGGACTGGAGACACGCACCTCAGGGCGAGTGCGGGGAGCAGGAACAGGGCACACTGGACTCTCAAAGCGCACAGTAGGCCTGGTGCGTGGTACCGGCACTGGTGGTACCGGGCTGAGGGCACGCACCTCAGGGCGAGTGCGGGGAGAAGGAACAGTGCGTACAGGGCTCTGGAGACGCACAGGAGGCTTGATGCGTGGTGCCGGAACTGGAGGCACTGGGCTGGAGACACGCACCACAGGGAGAGTGCGTGGAGGAGGAACAGGGCTCTGGAGATGCACTAGAAGCCTGGTGCGTGGTGTAGGCACTGGTGGTACTGGGCTGGGGCGGGAAGGTGGCGCCGGATATACCGGACCGTGCAGGCGTACTGGCTCCCTTGAGCACCGAGCCTGCCCAACCTTACCTGGTTGAATGCTCCCCGTAGCCCGTCCAGTGTAGGGAGGTGGAATAACCCGCACTGGGCTGTGTTGGCGAACCGGGGACACCATACGTAAGGCTGGTGCCATGTACACCGGCCCGAGGAGACGTACTGGAGGCCAGATATGTTGAGCCGGCTTCATGGCACTTGGCTCAATGCTCAATCTAGCCCGCCCAGTGCGGGGAGGTGGAATAACCCGCACTGGGCTATGCACACGTACAGGAGACACCGTGCGCTCTTCCGCATAACACGGTGTCTGCCCGTACTCCCGCTCTCCACGGTAAGCATGGGAAGTGGGCGCAGGTTTCCTACCTACCTTCGCCACACTACCCTTTAGCCACCCCCCCCCCCCCCCCCCCCCAAGAAATGTTTGGGGTTTCTTCACGGGCTTCCAGCCACGCTTCCGTGCTGCCTCCTCATACCACCGCTCCTGGGCTTTAGCTGCCTCCATCTCTTCCCGAGAGCGGCGATATTCTCCAATGTGAGCCCAGTGTCCTTTACCCTCCAGAATTTCCTCCCATGTCCAGGATTCCTGTGTAGTGGGCCGCTGCTGCTCGTACTCACGCTGCTTGGTCCGAGTTTGGTGGGTGGTTCTGTAACGGCAGTCTAGCTCTTCCTCCTCCTCGGCCGAGGAGAGGAGAGAAGGATCGGAGGACCAATGTGCAGCGTGGTAATTTTCCATGAATTTAATTAACACAAAGACAAGATACTGACAAACTAATACAAAACAACAAACGACCGTGAAGCTACAAACGAAAGTGCAATACACAAGCTACTAACGTTAGACATAGACACTATACAAAATAACAAACTAACTAATCGTCACAGTCCTAGCTGGTGCAGACAAAACACAAAGACAGGAAACAACCACCCACAATCCCCAACACAAAACAAGCCACCTATATATGATTCTCAATCAGGGACAACGATTGACAGCTGTCTCTGATTGAGAACCATATTAGGCTGAACACAGAAACAGACGAACTAGACACACAACATAGAATTCCCACCCAGCTCACGTCCTGACCAACACTAAACAAGCAAAACACATAAGAACTCTGGTCAGGACGTTACAGCAAGGTTTTATTTGTTTACCAAATGGAACAGTGCATGTATGAATACAGGAACAAAATACTGAACATAGGTTACATCCTAGAATTACATAATAGTAATTTAATAGGATCTCTTTGGGCTACATAGGATCTCTTTGGGGTGACAGGTAGCCTAGTGGTGCTGGAGTGCTGGACTAATAACCGAAAGGTTGCAAGATCGAATCCCTGAGCTGACAAGGTAAAAATCTGTCGTTCTGCCCCTGAACAAGGCAGTTAACCCACTGTTCCTAGGTCATCATTAAAAATAAGAATTTGTTCTGAACTGACTTGCCTCGTTAAATAAATAAATAAAAACATGCTCTTAAGGTGTCTTTGTGCAAGTAAGGACTCTTGGTCACTTTAAGGGCATTATTGTGCTGCTCATATTTCCGTTCCTATACTGTACATGGGCTATTCCCAAACTGGGGTACGCCAAATAAAAATGTGATTCACATTTTCACACTACAGTGAAAATGGTTAACTTTGTTAAAGCAAGGCCCCTGAACTCTCGTGTATTTTCTGCATTATGCAATATGGGCAGTGACCATAACGCTTTTACAACATACAGAAGTGCGCTGGTTATCAAGGGGCAAAGTATTGACACGTTTTTTTGAATTGACAGACGAGCTTAAAGTTTTCTTTACTGACCATAATTTTCACTTGTCTGACCACTTGCATGATGAAGAGTTTCTCACACGACTGGCCTATCTGGGTGATGTTTTTTCTTGCATGAAGGATCTAAAGCTAGGATTACAGGGACTCTCAGCAACTATATTCAATGTGTGGGACATAATTGAGGCTATGAATCAGAAGTTGGAGTTCTTCTCTGTCTACATTAACAAGGACAACACACAGGTCTTTCAATCATTGTATGATTTCTATTGTGCAAATGAACTCAAGCTTACGGACAATGTCAAATGTGATATAGCTAAGCACCTGAGTAGGCTGGGTGCGCATTTACGCAGGTACTTTCCCGAAACGGACGACACAAACAACTGGATTCGTTATCCCTTTCATGCCCTGCCTCCAGTCCACTTACCGATATCTGAACAAGAAAGCCTCATCGAAATTGCAACAAGCGGTTCTGTGAAAATTTAATTTAATCAGAAGCCACTGCCAGATTTCTGGATAGGGCTGCGCTCAGACACTGTTTAGACACTGATGCCCTTTGCAGCTATGTACCTAATGTGAGAGTGGATTCTCGGCCCTCACTAGCATGAAAACTAAATACAGGCACAGACTGTGTGTGGGAAACTATTTAAGACTGAGACTCTCCAATACAACCCAACATTGCAGAATTATGTGCATCCTTTCAAGCACACCCTTCTCATCAACCTGTGGTGAGTTATTCACAATTTTTTATGAACAAATAAGGTTTAATATGTAAGATGGCTAAATAAAGAGCAAAATTATTAATTATTATTATTGTTTGTGCCCTGGTCCTATAAGAGCTCTTTGTCACTTCCCACGAGCCAGGTTGTGACAAAAACACACTCATTCTTATGTTTCTTATGGCTGCAGGGGCAGTATTGAGTAGCCGGATAAACGGTGCCCATTTCAAACGACCTCGTACTCAATTCTTGCTCGTACAATATGCATATTATTATTACTATTGGATAGAAAACACTCTCTAGTTTCTAAAACCGTTTGAATTATATCTGTGAGTAAAACAGAACTCCTTTTGCAGCAAACTTCCTGTCAGAAAGTGAAAAATCTGAAATCGATGCTCTGTTCTAGGACCTGCCTATAAATGTGCTTGATATGTATGAGTATACATGCACTTCATACGCCTTCCACTAGATGTCCCATAGGCTGTGAGAGGTGAAATGGAGTTTCTAGGTGTTTCTATGGTGAAAAGAGAGCTCTTGGAATGACATGACCCCAGAATTCCTCTGTCCAGGAAGCGCATAGAGGTCACCGGTAATGGCTTCTGAAAAGCAATCGTTATAGACGTGTTATATCTCCGGCTTTGATTTTATTTGATAAATGTGATCATATCATCGTAAAGTATGTTTTTTCAATATAGTTTCATCAGATTATTGAAATATTTTCGGGAGTTTAGGCGTCTTGCGTTCTCTGGGTATGGTGAAGATGGAGAGCTTCGCGCCACTTGGCTAGTTAGCTTGCTAATTCGAGAGGGAAGAAGGCCGTTCTAAAACCAAACAACGATTGTTCTGGACAAAGGACACCCTTGTACAACATTCTGATGGAAGATCATCAAAAGTAGGACCCATTTTATGATGATATTTCATAAATCTGTCGGAATAGTTTGACAATTATTCTGCGCCCAGATATTGGGCTCTCTCTCGTTATAACGTAAGCTGGATGTGGTAATGAAGTTATTTTTAGAATTCTAACACGGCGATTTCATTAAGAACTAATGTATCTATCATTTCCTATACAACATGTATTTTTTAGTAAAGTATATGAATAGTTATTTGGTCAGAATAGGTGAGTGTCATAAAAATATCCGGACATTCTAGGAAAAAGATGCTATGTTAGCACAATGTATAACCACGTATTTCAGCTCTAAATATGCACATTTTCGAACAAAAAAGAAGTGTATTGTATAACCTGATGTTATAGGACTGTCATCTGATGAAGCTTATCAAGGTTAGTCAAAAATTATATATCTTTTGCTGGTTTGTTACGATCGCTAACTTTTGCTGCGGGTAAATGGCTTGTGTTTCTGGCTATTGTGGTAAGCTAATATAACGCTATATTGTGTTTTCGCTGTAAAACACTTAAGAAATCGGAAATATTGGCTGGATTCACAAGATGCTTGTCTTTCATTTGCTGTACACTATGTATTTTTCAGAAATGTTTTATGATGAGTATTTAGGTATTTCACATTGGTCTCTATAATTATTCTGGCTGCTTTCGGTGCAATTTCTGATTGTAGCTGCAATGTAAACTATGATTTATACCTGAAATATGCACATTTTTCGAACAAAACATAGATTTATTGAATAACATGTTATAAGACTGTCATCTGATGAAGTTGTTTGTTGGTTAGTTTGGTTGGTTCTTGGTTAGTTTGGTTGGTTTTGTGCATGCTACCTGTGCTGTGAAAAATGTTAGTGCTTTTTTGTATTTGGTGGTGAGCTAACATAAATATACGTGCTGTTTTCGCTGTAAAACATTTTAAAAATCGGACATGTTGGCTGGATTCACAAGATGTGTACCTTTCATTTGCTGTATTGGACTTGTTAATGTGTGAAAGTTAAATATTTCTAAAAAATATCTTTTGAATTTCGCGCCCTGCACTTGAGCTTGCTGTTGTCATAAGTGTACCGACACCGGGCTGCAGCCATAAAAGGTTCATAAATGTATTGTATAGTGTGTATGTGGCAGGCTTACAATGATGGCAAAAAACAACATTTGAGAGTGCGCTGACCCTGGTGCTAGAGGGGGTATGCACCTAGAGATTAAATGTTTGAAGGGGTACGGGACTATAAAAAGTTTGGGAACCACGGCTGTACATAAATATAGAAGACACCCTACTGTGACCCTGCTATAAAGTGCACCAGCTTCATTCTAGCTGGGCTCGGCCCATTACTCCTGGTCGATGTGCCAATAACGGCCCCTCAGATCAGCGCCAGGCTGAAATCAAATTAATAATGGCGCAAAAAAAAGTATGGAACTGATGACGCGGCACATAACTTAATGAGCGGCCAACCATTAAGGTCATATTGACTTGTTGGGTCATTAAATGCCAACCGGCTTCCAGTTGCATCACTATGCATTTTCCCAGGGATGAGTGTCTGTGCCAAAGCCATAGAGGGGATTGAGAGAAAGAGGGTGGGGAGAATGGGAGAGAGAGAAGAAGAAAAAGGGAGGTGCAGATTATTGAAATGAAAGTCATAGGGAGTTGAGAAAGAGTGGGAGAAGAACGAGATGGCAAAGAGAGAACAAGAGTAAGATATTGAGCACCTCTTGTATCACAACATAACATAGTGTGTACATCAAACATTTATACCGACTCCCTATATAGGGCTTGAATCTACTGCAACACTGTTATAAAGATCAGAGAATGAACTAATCAGGAAACAAAAATCCACTTCGGCCGCTGTAAATAAGCTCATCTTCAGCTTCGGCTCTGGCTTTTGGGGACTAACCATCCCATTCCATCTGAAGGGAAGAGCTCTTTAGCAGATCTGTGGACTTTTCTACAAAGCCAGTGAAACGTATGTGAGTACAGGAACACCTAAAAGCCACAAGCAGCAAAGAGGTTAAAGCATAACCTGTTGAGGACAGAGGGCGCTGTTTTCACTTTGGGGGAAAATCGTGCCCAATTTAAACGGCCTCGTACTCAATTCTTGCTCGTACAATATGCATATTATTATTACTATTGGATAGAAAACACTCTCTAGTTTCTAAAACCGTTTGAATTATATCTGTGAGTAAAACAGAACTCAAGTTGGAGCAAACTTCCTGATAGGAAGTGGAAAATCTGAAATCGATGCTCTGTTCTAGGGCCTGCCTATAAATGTCCTTGATATATATCAGTATACATGCACTTCATACGTCTTCCACTAGATGTCGACAGGCAGTGAGAGAAGAAATGGAGTGTATAACTTGATCTGGGGTCGAATAATAGCTCTCGGCATGACGTGTCACCAGTTTCCTGTTTTCTGGAGAGCGCGTGAAGGGACCTGGTTTTGCCTTCTGAAAAGCTGCCGTTATAGACGACTAATATCTCCGGCTTTGATTTTATTTGATACATGTGACAATATCATCGTAAAGTATGTTTTTTCAATATAGTTTTATTAGATTTTTGAAATTTATTCGGGACGTTAGGCGTGTTGCGTTGTGTGCCTTTGTTCAGGAAGGAGAGCTTCGCGCTACTTTGCTAGCTTTCCGTGCTAATTGACTGGAGAAGAGGACATTCTAAATCCAAACAACGATTGTTCTGGACAAAGGACCCCTTGTACAACATTCTGATGAAACATCATCAAAAGTAGGACCCATTTTATGATGCTATTTCATATATCTGTCGAACATGTGAAATAGTCGTTTGGGCCCAGATTTTGGGTACTCTCTCGCTATAACTAAGCTGTATGTCGTAATGAAGTTATTTTTTAGAATTCTAACACGGCGATTGCATTAAGAACTAGTGTATCTATCATTTCCTATACAACATGTATTTTCTAGTAACGTTTATGAATAGTTATTTGGTCAGAATAGTTGAGTGTCGTAAAAATATCCGCACATTCTGGGAAAAATATGCTACGTTAGCACAATGCATAACCACTGATTTCAGCTCTAAATATGCACATTTTCGAACAAAACATAAGTGTATGTATAACCTGATGTTATAGGACTGCCATCTGATGAAGGTTTATGAAGGTTAGTGAAAATTAATATATTTTGCTGGTTTATTCCCTATCGCTAACGTGCCTATTGCTATCGCTAACGTGCCTTGATGAATGAATGCGGTAGTGTGGTAGGCTATTGTAGTAAGCTAATATAATGCTATATTGTGTTTTCGCTGTAAAACACTTAAAAAATCGGAAATATTGGCTGGATTCACAAGATGTTTGTCTTTAATTTGCTGTACACCATCGATTTTTCAGAAATGTTTTATGATGAGTATTTAGGTATTTGACGTTGGTGTCTGTAATTACTCTGGCTGCTTCGGTTCTATTTCTGACGGTAGCTGTGATGGTAGCTGCAATGTAAAACTGATTTATACCTCAAATATGCACATTTTTTGAACAAAACATAGATTTATTGTATAACATGTTATAAGACTGTCATCTGATGAAGTTGTTTCTTGGTTAGTTTGGTTGGTTCTTGGTTAGTTAGGTTGGCTTTGTGCATGCTACCTGTGCTGTGAAAACTGTCTGTCCTTTTTTGTATTTGGTGGTGAGCTAACATAAATATATGTGGTGTTTTCGCTGTAAAACATTTTAAAACTCAGACATGTTGACTGGATTCGCAAGATGTGTATCTTTCATTTGCTGTATTGGACTTGTTAATGTGTGAAAGTTAAATATTTCTAAAAGATATCTTTTGAATTTCGCGCTCTGCCTTTTCAGTGGAATGTGGGAGGAGTTCCGCTAGCGGAACACCGGAGCCAGACAGGATAAGCCCATTTCTATCCCTGCTTATATACACTATTCTCTGAGCAGATTACATTTTCCAGTGTGACTTATAATGTTGTTGTCTTACTCAGAGGCAGTGATCCATTTATTGAAAATCCATTTTGACTGAAGCCAGTGAGGTGAGGAGTCCATATCAAGGACACAGCGAGGGGCATTACCTTTAGTTGGCTCCCTACTGAGCCAACCCAGTCCACACAGGGATCCGGCCTGCCTTCTCCACCTAGAACATTTCTCATAGACTGATACAGGCTTGTGACGTGGTGGTTTTGCACTTTGTATGGGCTGTGAGAAATCTAGAGAAGCAGTGTCAATCAAGGAGTAACTTATTTTCTTCTGAACTACTTTTACACAGCACTTTAATTCATTACATTTTCATTAAGACATCCATACAGAGAATAGACTCTCACCTCTCTTTGTCTCCCATGGGCTCTGCTGAGAGAAAATCCTGTCAATAACTAATTGTTGCACTAATGAGGACCTATAGATGCAACCTTGAATGTAACAATTACTCTCCAATACTGTATGTGTGGTTAAGATGATTTTCATCACATACTGATTACTCTCACCTAATAACTCAATCCAATTCCATTCCCTGATCCCATCAGCCTCTCGCATTTGTAAATTAAACATAATTCCATTAGCACTAGCAGACCTCTGAAAACAAGCTGCTAGCTAACCCAGCCTGGTCCTCCCTTCCTTCTTCCGTAAGGACCAGCAGAGGAATGGGGTCTCGTCATGAGAACATTACACGGCAGACTTGAAGCTGATTCTACGCTGCACATCAAACGCCTCCACTCACCAAAATGATTTCTCTGACGTTCCTTGCATCTGAAGAAGCTTTTTCGCTTCCATTTTTTCTCTCCTCTGCTTTTCTTCATCTTGTTAATAACTGACAAATGCTAATGAGAGCCAAACGGCAGGATAACCTGCTGCGTGGCTCAGAACAACTTGGAAAATGAACAAACTTATTAAAAGCCAAAGGGGGCTGTCAACCACATCCGCAACTGGTTGGCTTTTACATTAATTTGGCCTGCTTCCTCAGAGTGGGAAGTGACTGCTTTACTGACTGTTTTGACTTGCCCTCACATGAACGCATTATGCATGCATACAACACATATACACACCCGATCACATGCAGACATGTGCATATACTCCAAATACACACAGTTTCTTTATTCTGCTAATTTCTGCAAGCAATCTAAGAGGACCTCTGTTGTTGCTTTGGCGTATCATTGATAGTACTTTAAGGTTGTGCATTACCAGAATGGCTGGCCTCTGGGTTATTTTAAGCTGCGACAGGCAAGCCAGCGCAACACGAGAAACCACAGTAATTACAAGAGCTCTGTGGTCCTTTGGATGGTGATGGTGACTATTCCCTTGATCTGAGATGAGTCAGGGAGAGGGGGGACCCCTTTGGATAACATAAGACAGGGAAGCATATGGAGTTGATTTTGGGTTTTCAATATGGTTGCCTTGGAGTGGAGCAGCTTTGTTTGTAAACCTCAGTTTAAAAAATCCTTGTGAGCGAATGGAGAAAGAGGGAGATTGCGTGCAGCTCTGTTGCAGCGAAAAGTAATTCCCGTTCCATCGCCCACACAATGTGATCCATTACTACTGTCTGCCATCCTTTCTGGCATTTGGAATTTCCTCGAACATCTCTTTTTTCGATGCATGCAAGATTACAATGACTTGCCATAAATCTAGAGATTGCAAGTACAGCTTTCTGGCCAGTGAAGTATTGTTTCTCTGATCATAGTCAATGTTGCTCGGAATAGTATGAGGTAATCCACTTTGGTGTGTGTGAGTTTATGTATGCTTATGTGGCTGTTCGGCGTGTGGTCGCTTCACAAGAACAAACTTCTTGATTTTGTTATCTTATACTGCAAAGTATGAGTGTTTGATCTACCAAGGGTCTGGATATGTCTGTCTTCATGTTGATTGACAGGGTCAGGATGAGGTCAGCACAGCTGCCAAGCAGGAATCCCAGAAGGCAGAGCTGGGATTCCTGCCAATGAGGTGTCAGGATCTGCAAAACCTCACGGATAGGGCCTTTGATGCTGTCCTCAACCCTTCAGCAAATCTGACAATCTCCTCAAGAACCTACAGTCGGCGCCGTAATACACTTGAACAAGGAAGGGATGACAGGTTGGATATGGAGGGATTGGAGGTCTGTCTTAGATCTCACTTTCTTTCTGAGTGGGTATGGCTATACTATATCACACATCTGAGTGCCTCTCTCTCTTTCTCTCCCTCTTCCTCCGTACCGTAATATTCTCTCTTGCACTGTGGCCTCCTCCCCCTAGACATTGTTCCTGAAATAATCTCCTTGCCCCAAATCTGAGCCCCCACGATACCGTGCAATGGATGTGAGGTCACAGGCATCCACAGTGCCTCCTGAAAGTAGGACAGAGGTGCTAAAAGTGGACTGCATTGGAACCAGAGGATTGTGAGAAAGAAAAGGCAGACCAGACTATTATTATTAAAATCCCACACAATTTTGACCTAGTCACATAACTCAACACACTTTAGTCAAGACCAATGTTCCCTCGAATTCTGTTTGACACAGCAAATTTCAGGTGTGCTGAGCGCAAAATTGTGAAAATTCCTTTGCAACTTCCGGCGTGAGTTTACTGTGAACACTGAGGCTGTACCTGCTTAAGTTACAGTTTTAACAGTGGCCAAGTAGGCTATTGTGGCTATTTGATCATAATGTAGGTCTACCAAAGGGGCCTACCATCAAAAACAATGGAGACAATGCATCCCATAACATTTCAACATGGAAATAGCTGTTCTATCATTCAACCTACAGTAGCAGCCAATGTGTGGTGTTCAATGTAGGCCTATATTCCATGAGACTTCTGAAAAAACATGCATGGCTTGACATTAACCTGTTTATCCACTTGTCCTTCAGACAAGTAGGTGACTGAAAATGTTGTTGTGTTGTTTGATGCAAGAAATCCCTTTACAAAATAAAATGCATTATTATTCCCATACCATTTTTATAGAGAATCAGACAAATTATGCTACCCTCTGCTTTTTGGCTACTTAGCTTATTCAAGCCGGTCTCAAAATACAACACTGTCCCTTTAAGATGAAAAAAAGCTGTTTACCCGACTCACTTTTCAAAGATGTCTACAAATGTACATGTTTGTGCTCTTGTAGGAAGCAATCACTCCCCTATTGCTGACTACAAATGATCTATAACTGGACTAATAACTCACTAACTAGTAAAGGATATGAACAAAATGTGCACAAGTGGCTACATGCAGCTCTCACTTTTATCTCAAAACAACCGCATCTACTCATGACCTCTCTTGCCCAGATGGCACTGTGAATGGCACAGATGTATATATGACAATGGCAGTGGTGTAAAGTACTTAAGTAAAAATACTTTAAAGTACTACATAAGTATTTTTTGGGGGTGTCTGTACTTTACTTGACTATTTATATTTTTGACAACTTTTACTTCACTACATTCCTAAAGAAAATAATGTTTACTCCATACATTTTCCCTGACCAGGGTGGGGATGACACCCTGGTCATCCCCACTGCCCCTGATCTGGCAGACTCACTAAACACAAATGCTTTGTTTGTAAATTATGTCTGATTGTTGGAGTGTGCCCCTGGCTATCCGTAAATTTAAAAAACAAGAAAATTGTGCCATCTGGTTTTCTTAATATAAGGAATTTTTTATTATTCAAACTTTTGATACTGAGGTATATTTAAAACCAAAAACTTTTATTGGGTGACTTTCACTTTTGCTTGAGTCATTTTCTACTTTTACTCAAGTTTGACAATTGGGTACTTTTTCCACCACTGGGCAATGGTCTATTTGCAAATACTGTAGGCCTACTGCAGCTCTGATTGGTTATGCCGCACTGGTCTGTAGGGTATGGGCTGAACGCATCGGAGTAGGATTCTATTGCATTGACACGCACGACTGTGTGTCAATGCAATAGAATCCTACTCCGATGCGTTCTGCATACAACAAAATCTCTTGCATAGTTTGTTATGTTTCGGTATGTTGCATTAAAAGTGGCTAATTTTGCGTTGATTTGATCACAATTCCCACAGTAAAGGGAAACGTTAATAGTGTTAATGTCACGACTTCCGCCGAAGTTGTTCCCTCTCCTTGTTCAGGCGGTGTTCGGTGGTCGACGTCACCGACCTTCTAGCCATCGCTGATCCATTTTTCATTTTCCATTGGTCTTGTCTTGTCTTCCATCACACCTGGTTCCAATCCCATCAATTACATGTTGTGTATTTAACCCTCTGTTTCCCCTCATGTCCTTGTCGGTGATTGTTTTTGTAAGTGTATGTGTACTTCTGTACTGGTGTGCATCAGGATATGTTACCCATTGATTTTTATTTTTATGTTTTCCGGTGTTTTTTTGTAAATAAACTGCGCCGTTGGAAACACAGTTATTTCTCTCCTGCGTCTGACTGCTCTGCCGCCAGTTAAACACTCTTACAGTTAAGGAAGGGGGAAAACTCTAGAAAGTTGAGTGAAGTGCAATCTCGTGCTTCTCTGTGCGGGCTGATATTTATTCTGCTTGGCAGTCCCGGGAGCTGCTTGCCCGAGCATGCGCGCAATTTAGAGTGAGCCAAACACGACTCCAACACCACCATTAAGTTTGCTGACAACACAACAGTGTTAGGCCTGATCACCGACAACGATGAGATGGCCTATACGGAGGAGGTCAGAGAAATGGCAGTGTGGTGCCAGGACAACAACCTCTCCCTCAATGTGAGCAAGACAAAGGAGCTGTACGTGGACTACAGGAAAAGGTGGGCCAAACATGCCCCCATTAACATCAATGGGGCTGTAGCAGAGTGGGTTGAGAGTTTCAAGTTCCTTGGTGTCCACATAACCAACGAACTATCATGGTCCAAACATACCAAGACAGTTGTGAAGAGGGCACGACAAAAACTTTTCACCCCTCAGGAGCCTGAAAAGATTTGGCATGGGCCCCCAGATCCTCAAAAGGTTCTACAGCTGCACCATCGAGAGCATCCTGACCGGTTGCATCACCACGTGGTATGGCAACTGCTTGGCATCTGACCGCAAAGCGCTACAGAGGGTAGTGCGAACGGCCCAGTACATCACTGGGGCCAAGCTTCCTGCCATCCAGGACCTATATAATAGGCGGTGTCAGAGGAAAGCCCATAAAATTGTCAGAGACTCCAGTCACCCAAGTTATAGACTGTTTTCTCTGCTACCACACGGCAAGCGGTACCGGAGCGCCAAGTCTAAGACCAAAAGGCTCCTCAACAGCTTCTACCCCCAAGCCTGCTGAACAATTCATAAAAATCGCCTCTGGACAATTTACATCGACACCCCCTTGTACACTGCTGCTACTCGCTGTTTGTTTGTTACCTACGCATAAACACTTCGCCCCCACCTACATGTACAGATTACATCAACTAGCCTGTACCCCTGCACACTGACTCGGTACCGGTAGCCCCTGTATATAGCCTCGTTATTGTTATTCTTATTGTGTTACTTTTTATTATTACATTTTATTTTAGCCTTCTTGGTAAATACTTTCTTCTCCTTGAACTACACTGTTGGTTAAGGGCTTGTAAGTAAGCATTTCACGGTAAAGTCTACACTTGTTGTATTCGGCGCATGTGGCAAATACATTTTGATTTGATTTGATGTTGGTCACGACTACAGCTGCCGAGGGCAATTAAATAAAAACTTCTCCTTTCTCCTCTCCACAGGTGCAAATCTCTCCCCAAATCATTAGTCCAGAGAGACAGTTCCTTCCCAGACGCAGAGACAATTTTGATTTCATGTGGGCCCCTTGTCTAAGTGGTGAGACAGCTTTTTTTGTTTGGTGTGCACTTTTTTGTGCCTCTGTTTGATTGCTCCTTTCAGAGCCACACTAACTCCTACCCATTTTCCTTTACCCGTCAATCAAACCCTATTTTTCATCCCTCTCTTGACGACGCATCTCTGGGTAATTGGAACAGCTAGGTGTTGGTGAAGGAATGCATCCTATTTATAGAGTTCCAGAGGAGAAGCACTATAGGTGGGACGGAGTGAGCTGTGAGAAAGTGATACGGCTGGACTGTGTGGTGCTCAAGGGGGGAGTGTCCCAATGAGAGTGGCTGTGCTGGTGTGCCTGGCTGGGCTGTGTGAGATATTTCTGGGAGTGGTGTCCTCCTATCCTCTCCACTCCACTGAAGATGGGACCAGATGGTGCTGTCATATTAAAGAAATTACAGCAAAATGAGATTCTCCACTTTTGGACAGAGACAGGCTGGTGAGGTATGGTCGTTACCATCCTGCCTATCTCCAAACAGGATGAAAGAGTCAAACAGTAGCACTTCATATCTTCACACATTTCACTCATTTCAGCCAGAACCATTTCACACTGTTTCTCATAAGAGCTGTGACTAAATGTAGGGTGTGATAACAACTCTAGTTTTGCAAAAGAGGTTGTTTTCTCTCTACTGCAATTCATTGTAAATTTAATGTAGGCAAATACATGTCCTATACAATAGTGATTTGCTGGCTGATTAAAAATGCAGTGCTTCCTCAACTGGCCTGTATGACATCTAAAGAGAAGTCTGAGAGCTGTGAGAGTTGTCCCCTGGGGAGCTAGGGCTCTCAGCACCAGCAGACTGAAAACCATATTGGAAAAATTATATGATGGGCAGAAAGCATATAGTGCTAATTAGACCTTTTATGTGTCCATTTGACGTATGTTGTGAAATTGCATATCGAACTGTGCATGTGACGTACAATTACAATAATCCCGACATCGAGACAGTGTCTGGTGTGTCTCTGGTGGGCTGTCTGAAAGGGGGCTCACCACAAGCCCCTGGTGCATTGTCGTCTCAGACATGGTTCTGCTGAGCAGGGAATATGGCCTCTCAGTGAGCAACACACCCACCTGCCCCATGCAAACCTTACTTTAAACCCAGCCGGCCGCAGAAGGAGGCGAGATGGGGTGGCAATCCAGGGGACAGAAGTCTTTCCATCTATCTGTCTGGGTATTGACCAACACCCTCCTGTAGTGGGAACTTCTACGTATTGTACGTTAAATCGTTTGTGTAATCACCTGATCACATCTCTGCTGTAAAGCATGTGTTGTGGATGGGCTGGTTGTGCAGATTGATCCCCTCTCTAAGCCCTCTGCTTCCTTGCTGTGCCACACTGATAAGGTTCAGTCATTTGCCAACCTATTACCCACTGAGCTGGTTAACTTCTGCACTGACACATCCCAGCAATGGTGCCAGCAGGCCCTGGTCCACACAGTAACACCTGAGCAATTAGAGTTTCCACTGTGTTTAATGTGTCAGCTACACAGAGACATGGAGCAGCTTCGCCAAATGTGTGATCGTACAGCACCTACACCACTCACTGGGCTCCAAAAGGGCCATGTGGAGGTCAGCACATGAAAAAACCTTTGTGTGACCCTTGTTTATGGGCTATCACTGAGAAAATATAATATTCTGCCCATACAGCCTCCATATTAGAGAATTAACTTTGAAAAGTAGGGAGGAACAGCTACATATTGTGTGTTGTGAGAGAGAGAGAAAGAGAGAAAGAGAGAGGTATTTGGGGTGGGTAGGGGCAGCACAGATTACTGTAATGCTGTACAAAAGTATTTTGGGGATGATAATAATCCTCTCAATAGAATGGGCAATCATTATAAAGCTTGGATAGTGCTTATTGAATACAAGCCTGAATGAAAAAATATATATTTTACTCTGATAATACAGTCTAAATCAAATAGCTTTGGGCAACTTCTTTAATGGGTAAATGAGGGCCATTTACATTTACATTTAAGTCATTTAGCAGACACTCTTATCCAGAGCGACTTACAAGTACATACATTCATACTTTTTTGTACTGGCCCCCCGTGGGAAACGAACCCACAACCCTGGCGTTGCAAGCGCCATGCTCTACCAACTGAGCTACACGGGACTATTTAGAGAATTTCTCAACTCTCAACTAATTCAATGCTTTGATTATTAGTGTCAATGACCTATAAACTGATTATTTTAGTGGTGATTTTTTGTCAACTACCTGAGAGGCATGAGCATCCTCGCCATCGTTTCACCATCATCCGTGCCTCCTCTGGCGAGCAGAAATATTGAACCACTCAGTAAAATGCAATTTCACACAGTAAGACATGTCTTGAGGGGTCACTTCTCCATGAGCCCCAAAAGCCTATGGTTCCATGATTACACACTTGGGCGATATTGTGTTTGAAATCTGCTAACATTTTGGTAGCAATTTCTCAAGCGTACTGTTCTTCAAATTCTTCTCTCACCTCTCCACTCTAAGGCGATGTGACAGTCATGATTCTGATTTGTGTCTTTAAATGTTCAAAGCATTCATTCAAGGTTCTGTGGCATGTGCATAAATGTGGCCACACAGCAGGGTCTCATAGACTAGACGTAACATAATAAAACTACATCCGGGACACTCAAATTAGTATGATATGCTACGCTTGGTATAGTTACATAAGACAGATGGGTGGGCGTATAATGCGAACGTCTAGCAACCCAAAGGTTGCATGTTTAAATATCATCAAGGACAACTTTAGCATTTTAGAAACTTTTCAACTATTTACTACTTTTTAGCGACTTTGCAACTACTTAGCATTTTAGCTAACCCTTCCCCTAACCCAGGGTTTCCCAAACTCGGTGCACGATTTGGTTTTTGCCCTAGCACTATACAGCTGATTAAAATAATCAACTAATCATCAAGCTTTGATAATTTGAATCAGCTGTGTAGCGTTGGGGCAAAAACCAAAACATGCACCCCTTGGGGTCCCAAGGAACGAGTTTGGGAAAAGCTTCCCTAACCCTAACCTTAACCCTTTTAGCTAACCCTTCCCCTTCCCCTTTATCCTAACGCCTAACCTTAACCCTAACCTAGCTAACTTTAGCCAGCTAGCTAACTTTAGCTTTAGCCACCTAGCTAACATTAGCCACAACAAATGGGAATTCGTAACATATCATACGTTTTGCAAATAGGAACATATTGTATGTTTTGCAAATTCGTACCATATCATACGAATTGTTATTCTTCACATATGATACGAAATGGATGATGGACATACACAAATGAATAAACCCCATACAAAGGTACATATCATACTCGAAATTACATACAGAATGAAACAAAATGCTCTGAGACCAGGTTACATATGATTATGACACAAGGAATTGTAGGCTACATCACATTGTGCAAGTGGACACGGATAAATAAAGGGATGGATTTATATGTAATTCCTGTATTTATCCGTACTTTAAGATTTATTACAAACTGCACAGTGCTATAGAGAACCATGCAGAGCTATTTTCTCTCAAACAAGCTTGGCATCTAGCCTATACATTGACCACTGACAGACATTAAGGGAGCAATCGCTCACATAGAATAGCCCATGAAGTATGCCCAAATAATTATGATAAGCCTACCATTAAAATATTTACCCAAAGTGAGACTGGTTTCACAGAACATTTATTTTTATATATTAGGCAAATGCACCGGAGAAACTACAGGACACACGATACTTCCCTACTTCTGTTTCTAAATGATTGAAGCCAATAACTAGGTTACAACAAAATGCGACGTTTCCTCATCACTGCCATACCACGGACTATAAAGCAACCTATTTGATTTCTCAATGTTCACTGAATACGCAGGAGTTAGCTTACAATTACACACCATAGATGGCATCATGTTGATATGCTGATGATGAACTATGAGGTAGTTTATTCAACAGCCCTACGTGTAGGCCTATGTGGATAAAAGTTCAGCTATATTATTCCAGAATCTGCGTAGGCTACGTATTTAACCCATAAAAATGTGTGTCCACTGCAGTAGCCTAGGTTCAAAGATTCATTGTAAAAGTGTCGAAAGACTATAGGCTCTTACCACCCCCATGTCCATCTGCTCAGCCGTCAGAGAGGGTGCCGCTCGAGCCTGAGATAAAAACCAAAACATAGGCAGCAGGAGCATCTCTGGAGAAATAATCCAAACGCGCCGCACGGACTTCCACTTCCGAAAAAATTGACACATCATGCCCTGCCACTCGCTGCTCATGCAGCGCTCAGACACGGGTCCCTGCCCCCGCACCACCAAATAAATCACCCAGGTCCGGATCCCTCGCATCCGTTTCCAAAACGGAATGGAAGATAAGTCTACCTCACTGTTGCGCGTAAACACATGAAACACATATCACACAAAGCCGAAGATGCCAATAAAAACATTGAGGAATTTTGCAGTTAGTTTCCACCAAGATCCGCGTCCTGAAAAACATTTCAGTCATAGGCTATTGCTGTTCCTCAGTGGACCACATTACGCCGACAATTATTTACAAAGATATATAACTTATATTTCCCGGCATAGGAGTATGTAGGCTATGTATCTCAGAATGTGCAAGATACCCACGGAGCAAAGAAAATGAATCCGTTCAATTAATATTCCCTCTGCAACACTGCAATACCGGCAAACAGAGGTAGGCTTGCGCTCCCTGCGCGGAGCATTGGAAACTGAGACTGACGCACGGTGAGAGAGTGGAGAGGAATTTAGCCAGGGATGGGAGGAGAGAATAAAGGCACATTAATCAGTCCACATAGAATGGGCATAGTATTGAATCCTATGACGCCCTTTTAATTTTGTGACCTCGGTTTCAAAGTTGCAGGCGCAACAGTGTGCATCAGACAGACATACACCGTTTAGAGATGTCTGGCATCTCTGAATACATTTGTTCGAATGAAAACAATGTTAGTCCACAGGGTAAAATGTAGGCCTATATCATTAGCCAAAGTAAAATTATACAGGTGAAACCCATAGTTAAATGGCCATGCCTACCACAGAGATTTTATATAGGCATACCCATAGGCTATAGTACCTGGTGATGTTGCAAAGTTACCTAGGCCTATGCATAGACTACATGAAGCAAGCCTACAGTAGCTTATGTGGAAACAACGATGTGTAGAGGGTTAGGTAGGCTATAAGCTTAGCATGGGCGAGGTGCTAGGTTAAGCGTATGGGGAGAATGTTCTCTGGGGGACTGTTGTCTATTTCCCTGTAAGTTACCAGGATGTCAGTCACTGAGGACCATGTTAGGACCTTTTTAGGATGTTCTCGGGACTTTCATTTTACTACTCTTGTTTGATGGTCCTTGGGAAACATTCTTTGGGGGACCTTTGCCTAGTTCCCTGCAAGTTACAAGGACATAATTGAAGACCATGTTAGGACGTTTGTAAGATGTTCTCCAGACATTTGTTTTCAGGGTGAAATGATTGACAAATGGGGCCTTGCAGTATCTAGAAAATGATGATACGCAATAAGGGCCCACCGGCCTGCAATTATTTCTAGAGCAAACTAACTGACGTAATTTACTATTTTTGTCTGGCAAGCACGCACGCAGACACGCACGCACGCACGCAGACATGCACGCGCGCACCCTCCCTCCCTCCCTCCCTCCCCCCACCACACACACACACACACACACACACACACACACACACACACACACACACACACACACACACACACACACACACACACACACACACACACACACAAGTTTTCCATCTATTTGAATACTACATATACTTTCCTCTAAAGCAGATTTCTGCCCCACTAATGATCCCCATTTATCCATCATTCTCTGCCCCACCTGACCTGACTGTAGCCTATAGGAATCCATAGGCTGAATCTATGATGAAGTTGAAAGAATAGTTAAGTATCCATTCCTCCTGAACCTATGGATCTACATTTCAAACACGGTTCCTGTATAAAACCATAAATAGATATATCATAATTTGTTAACTAGTTGGGGTGTTTAGCAAACCAAGGATACATGTTATGGCTTTCTGTAGTTGTTAGAGACCAGGAGCCCCCAGAATGTACAAGTGAGTGTTCAGGGAGCCAACTGACACCCAATTAAATATACATATATCGCCAGCAGCAAACTCCTTGGACTGAAAATAATGCGTATGCCTCTGAAATACAGAGGCTGTTATATTTTCTCCCCCTCATTACTCTGGCATTTCAAAAGACATCACAGAAAACCACAAACCAATTTGGAAAAAAGTAGAGATCATCACAATTACACAAAAACAGAGGGGTTCACAATGGAAAACAGACAATCAGATCATCCATATTCTTCTTAAGCAGATGAGTTACACTTTCTTGTTGTGGATATACATTATTTCATCTTTGTGTTGTGGCGTTTAAAGTCACAAGTAAGGAGAGAGACTGTAACAAATTGAATTAATATCCAGTGATAGCCCTATGATACACGGCTTTGTATGTAAATGGGTGTCTGTATCCTCAAAAAGTTCTACAGCTGCACCATTGACAGCATCTTGACTGGCTGCATCACCACTTGGTATGGCAACTGCTTGGCATCCAACCGCAAGGCACTACAGAGAGTAATGTGTACGGCCCAGTATATCACTGAGGCCGAGCTCCCTACCATCCAGGACCTCTATACCAGGCGGTGTCAGAGGAAGGCCCTAAAGATTGTCGAAGACTCCAGCCACAGACTGTTCTCTCTTTTGATTCATCACATACACTGCTGCTACTGTTTATTATTGATCCTGTTGCCTAGTCACTTTACCCCTACCTATATGTACGTATCTACCTCAATTATCTTGTACCCCTGCGCATCGACTCAGTACTGGTACCCTGTGTATACACAATGAGTAACGATAACGTGGCAATACATGTCACGCCCTGACCTTATAGAGCCGTTTTATTTCTCTATTTGGTTAGGTCAGGGTGTGAGGTGTTGTGGGAATTTTATGTTTTGTGTTTCTATGTTTTGGCCGGGTATGGTTCTCAATCAGGGACAGCTGTCTATCGTTGTCTCTGATTGGGAATCATACTTAGGCAGCCTGTTTTGTCACCTTAGGTTGTGGGATGTTGTTTTTTGTTAGCGCTGAGAAGCCTTCAGAACGTGACGTTCGTTATTCTTTTGTTGTTTTGTTTGGGTGTTCTGAGTAAATAAAGTATCATGAACACGTACCCAGCTGCACCTTGGTCCACTTCTTCAGACGAGCGTTACAGAACATCCCACCACAAACGGACCAAGCAGCGTGGTAAGGAGGAGCAGCGTTTTCTGGAGAAATGGACATGGGAGGAGATCTTGGAAGGCAAGGGACCGTGGGCAAAGGCTGGCGAGTATCGGCGTCCAAGGGAGGAGATAGAGGCGGCGAAAGCAGAGCGGCGTCAGTACGAGGAGTTAGCACAGCGGAGCAGGCACGAGAGGCAGCCCCCAATTTTTTTGGGGGGGCACACAAGTAGATTGGCTGAGTCAGGTTGGAGACCTGAGCCAACTCCTCGTGCTTAACGTAGGGAGCGTGGTACTGGTCAGGTACCGTGTTATGCGGTGGAGCACACGGTGTCTCCAGTGTGCGTTCACAGCCCGGTGCACTACATTCCAGCTCCCCGCATCGGCCGGGCTAGAGTGGGCATCCAGCCAGGACGGATGGTGCTGGCTCAGCGCATCTGGCCGCCAGTGCGTCTCTACGGCCCAGGATATCCTGCACCGGCTCTGGGCACTGTGTCTCCGGTGCGTCTGCACAGCCCAGTGCGTCCTGTGCCAGCGCCCCGCCTTTTCCGGGCGAAGGTAACCATCCAGCTGGGACGGGTTGTGCAGGCTCTACGCTCGAGACCTCCAGTGCGCCTCCACGGCCCAGTGTATCCGGTGCCTACTCCAAGAACCAAGCCTCCTGTATGTCTCCCCAGCTTGGTGAGTCCTGTGCCTGCTCCCAGAACCAGGCTTCCTGTATGTCTCCCCAGCCTGGTAAGCCCTGTGGCAGCTCCACGCACCAGGCTGCCTATACGTCTCCTCACTCCAGTGATGATCCTTGGCACAAAGCCTCCAGTGATGATCCATGGCACGAAGCCTCCAGTGGCGATCCATGGCACGAAGCCTCCAGTGACGATCCATGGCACGAAGCCTCCAGTGACGATCCATGGCACGAAGCCTCCAGTGACGATCCATGGCACGAAGCCTCCAGGGACGATCCATGGCACGAAGCCTCCAGGGACGATCCATGGCACGAAGCCTCCAGGGACGATCCATGGCACGAAGCCTCCAGCGACGGTCCCCTGTCCGGAGCCTCCAGCGACGGTCCCCTGTCCGGAGACTCCAGCGACGGTCCCCAGTCCGGAGCCTCCAGCGACGGTCTCCAGTCCGGAGCCTCCAGCGACGGACTCCAGTCCGGAGCCTTCAGCGACGGTCCCCAGTCCGGGGCCTGCAACGAGGGTCCCCAGTCCGGGGCCTGCAACGAGGGTCCCCGCACCAGAGGCGCCACCAAAGTGGGGGGAGCCAGAGGTGGAGCGGGGTCTGCGTCCCGCACCGGAGCCGCCACCAGGGTTGATGCCCACCCGGACCCTTCCCTATAGGTTCAGGTTTGCGGCCGGGAGTCCGCACCTTTGGGGGAGGGGGAGGGGGGGGGGGGGGGGGGGGGGTACTGTCACGCCCTGACCTTAGAGAGCCGTTTTATTTCTCTATTTGGTTAGGTCAGGGTGTGATGTTGGCATTCTATGTTTTGTGTTTCTATGTTTTGGCCGGGTATGGTTCTCAATCAGGGACAGCTGTCTAGGCAGCCTGTTTTGCCACCTTAGGTTGTGGGATGTTGTTTTTTGTTAGCTCTGAGAAGCCTTCAGAACGTGACGTTCGTTATTCTTTTGTTGTTTTGTTTGGGTGTTCTGAGTAAATAAAGTGTCACTGTTAGTCTACACCTGTTGTTTACGAAACTTGTGACAAATAACATTTGATTTGATTTGATGTGTGCTTAAACTATAGTCTGTTGAAACTTTAAAGAAATGTTTCAGAAACATATGCACAAATACAGCCTTTCAATGAAAAACAGAAAACATGAGAGGTTAAGCAGTCTCTATGATGTTGTTAAAATTCCTGCCAGACTGTTTGAACCTTGACTTCATTATCAACACAATTTCATGGAATGTTCATAAAAGCGAAAAGAGGCCTAAAGCTATCCAGAGATGCATAGTCAACACACACAAACACCTTCCCCTCTCCCATTGTCTGTTCACATTAGGTACAACAGTCTCTGACTGTCATTCATCTAATGCCTTGAGGACCAAGACAGTTATCAAAAAATAAGTAATGTTTTCTTTGTTCCCGACAAAAGCAGTATTAAGTTATCAGAGCCAAGGGGTAATATCCCTGCATTACAATCTCAAGTCGCAGACCTAGTAGTAACATTATGTTAATGTTTTTTAAATGTTGTTTCTAATTGGATATTTAGTTGTACAGTAGTAAAGCTAGAATATTAAGTTAAAGGTGCCTGTGACAGTTTATATAAACAATCAAAAATAGTGAATGACAATTACAACAAACGACTTGACACTGGCTTCCATGTCATATGATGTCACCCAGGGCGTCATGCACCCCCAAAATCTGAAGGGGCACAAAGTTAGTGAGGATTGCTAGAGGGGTGGTCTAGAGGGGGTCTAGGCACCCCGTCCATAGGTTGGAAAATGTTGCATTTTTCAAACACTTGAAACAGCTTTTTGCTGCAATCTAAAGCCATAATCATTATGCTTAATTCTATGTAAAAAATATGTATATTTTTCTGCATATCTAAGCCTAACTCTTGAGCTATCTGTATCCTCCTGACTGGTGGTTCTTTTTTTAAAGAAACTAAATATGCTTCTCTGCATCTCTGCTAAAATCTGGGCAAAAGATTGAAAGGAATGTGAGTCAGTACATTTAGTTATTGCTTGGTTTTCTAAAGCCTACCAACCTTGCCAGCAGCATGCCAGCTAAGATCCTTAGACAAGCTAGTTACTCTAACTTGACTGATAGCCTGAAATGGCTTCTTGGTAGCTATTTCTAAGCTTGGGAGATTGGGAATCTGGGCTAGCTAAAGCCATTCATAAAAGTGGCTAGTAGTATTACAGATTTACAAAATATATATAAAACATATATATTTTTTAAACATGACAAATCTGAGGGGGCGTGTGGCCCTGTGCCCCCTATGGGCATGACACCTCTGTCACTCCTCATAACATTAACATTACCTAAAACATGACCTAAAGCAATGTAATGTCTTAGGTATTGAATGTTTCAGAGATGTTATGCCAGTCTACTGATAACAGTCTGAAGGCTTTTTGGAGCAGGGTTTGGTATGGGTGGGGGGGTTGTTTATTTGAGAGCCAGCATTGAGACGGTTTCTGTCTGCCTGTAATTGTGTTTATCACACTGTGCATCTCAACCTGGTGCATTCTGCATCTCCACTGCCAGCACTGCCTAATGGGCATTCCCATTGGACAGGTTAAGATTACAGTCTTTAAACACTCACAAACAAACAGACAGAAATGTCAACTGGGCATTAATTAATCTCTTTGCTTTTGTACTCTCTGGACTCTTGTGTGTGTGTAGGTACTGAAGTGTAACCAAAAGAGCTCAAGGACAATAGCGTACTGTAGAACATGAAAAATAGATCTATACACACACAAGAAGTAAAAGTTTCACTGTTAATGAGGATATTCACATCACATCTGATTCCTGTGTTGTCTTCTCTTTTGCAGAAGGCTATAATGTTATTCATAAACAGATTTGACCAAGACCCCAGACCTATCTGTGAGAAAATAAGAAGGCCATCTGGCAATGTTAAGAGGCACATACAGATGATGCTAAGTCATATCTATTCTGTTTTCTTTCTTTGTATCCCCCTGAGAACGTACCTCTGTGTCTTCTTTTTTCATTCCGATCATGCCTTCTCCTTCCATTCACATTCAGTCCAGTGCAGCTGTAAAAAAAAAGAAAGATACCTTATCTGAGAGAAAGTCTGGCTTTGGTATTTTCAATGCAGTTTTTTCTTTCTCCTTTATGGAAGCACCAGACTTTAAAAGAAAGTAAGTGCTGTTATCAACCTGTCAAGTGTCCTTTTGTTACACACACCCGCATCCTCTGTCCCTGTGACCGTCCCTGAATGTGTGTGTATGTGACAAAATCCACAGGTTCTACTGTACATGGATTACCCATATCATGAGATAATGGCCCAGGGCCTTGCTCATACTATTCTTTTAGAGACATTGGGTCAACATACACACGTCTTCATTGAATTATCGTGGGAAAATGGATTGATGAACATGATCAATAGAGTCAGTATTCCATAGGGATATGGTGAGCAACAGGAAAACAAGACAACTATTGGTCCAGACCACTGATGGCTGTTACATGTTTCACTGATGAGATGTTGTAGATCCAAGACATATAAAATCACTGTTTTCCTTTTTGTTTGAGCATGCAGTATGTGTGATGAACATATATAAAAGAAACCCACAATAAATTATTGCTGACATGCAGAGAAAGGCTGGGAAACAAAAGAAAACCACCACATCAATATTTGCCCAACCTTGTGAGTACAGTGCTCCTTACCATAATTGTCTTAATTTAAAACCCTTCAGAGCTGCTTTCCCCACAGATGTGTGTTTCAATCAAAGAGAGGAAATCAAACAGGTTATACATGTCAGTGCGTCCAGACTGGTGGGTGGATGGGGCTGGTGGTGGGGTGCATGGTCTCGGCAGGGGCTCCTGTGGCTGCCTGCCCAGACAGGATCTGATTTATGGGCCGCAGTGCCCAACCCTCCCTGTCTCCTCAATGTCACCCTTCAGCTCGTCTCCGTCCGATAGCCGCCACAGCGAATGTACATGAGGCCTACCATGTGAGGCATGGGAAGGGGAGAGGAGGTGTGGGAGGCGGAGGAGGAGGGAGAAGAGGTGGTGGAGGATGAGGAGGAGAGGTTCCAGGTTGAGATTCCCAGGTGAATACACCCTTGAAGAAATCAGGCAGCACCTTAGCCGCATCCACATTAAACATCAATAAGAGACCTATTGCCATACCGACATGCAGTGATTGTAACCCATCTCAGATGTTTGTCATCTGTAATCCCAGGAGGAAATGTCTTTGTCATGTTTCTTGTGATCCATGAAGTATCCTCTCAAACTGATTCCCATAAAAAACCTTAGACCCTTATTACCCATTCCTGTTCTTAGTCTCTGAATTTCAACTACCCTTGTCACTCTCTGCAGTCTCTTTTTTAGATATAGCCATTGAGCCTAGTAGCCCTTCTCGCCTTGGCCTCTCACATCCATTGGTGTCAGTTAATATAGTGTTTAGCAGCAGCAGCAGTAGTTCAGCGAGCCCTCCACCTGCGCTGCCCTCGTTACGGCGACTCCTTTAATGTCAAACAGCGCTCTGTGTTAGGAGCTTGTTCCTCTGATCTGCAGGTCCTCAGCATGAGCCATCAATGATTTAGATCAACCCCAGAAGCCCTCTATTCTCTTCTTCTCCTGCCTCTGCAGGAGCCATAGGTGGGTTAGCGAGCTAGTGCTCTCACACATCACTGAAAAATGATCAACCCTGCTTTTCCACATTGGCAGTTCAGACAGCCCTCCTCTTCCTTTTCTCCTCCCTTCAATCAGTCACACCTGGTGTCACAATATTCTCAACATGCATTCAATGTAGCTAAATTATTCAGATATCCCCCCCTGTCAATGTTAGCTACAGTACCCTTTTATTACACAGTGGAAACTGACCCCTTTCCTCCTGTCTTATAACGTCACCCCCCTTCCTCCTATTTTTCTTCCTAACCATTTTCATCAATCATCTGTTCCACCTATATTGCTGTGCCATGCCCTGAGCAGTGCCCTGCGAAATCTTTATCTTGTATCTAAATATAAATTGATGAATTTATGGGAGTCTTAAAACCATGTGCTAGCATCCTACGGAACAGACGCTACGCACCGCCCAGGAATTCCCTCAATCATTTTGCCTTTAATTAATTAGCTAATTAATTAAATTAAGCTCCAGAGCTGTTTTAAGCTATGTTTATGGATTAGGTGTGATGAATAGAAGCCGGGGAGGTGGCAGATTTTCCTCTCCTCCTTTGGGAAAGCAGTACCACTCACTAGAGACCATATTTAATCCATGGATATTTAATCCCTATTTGTCTTTTGATTTCATACCAGATACACTACGCTATGCACCAAGTGCTTTGTGTTAGCAGTTTTGCCTTTGTGACATGCAAAACGATCGCCGAACGCTCCGTGATTCCTCATTAGTGGCAACTGGATGATTAGTCAATCGTTCGATTAAAACCCCGGCCTTAACCCAAAGCCGACATTGCATAGTGAAATCTGACATTCTCAGTGAGAGATGGCTTGAGACAGCGGGTAACAAACATGCATGCTTTAGAGCCGGTGGATATACACATTTCCCCCCTCCTTCAATCTCTCCCCACCACCTTCCTCCCTGATGTCTAATTGAAGAAGACCAGCATTGTGAAATTGAAATCAGACAGGTCAGAGGACGTAGATATGTGGACCATAGATATGCACCTCTCATCTCATCATGTTAATCAGATGTCAATCCCTGGGTTGTATCTCTCTGTGAGAGATGTTTTCTAGATTGGACCTGGTGCTCTGCCGCCTGTGACAGAGGATCGTCTGTACCAGCAGAGAGGTAATCTCATTGCTTAACCCACTTGCCATTCGCAGTGGGAGCACAGACACAAAATAAAACAAATAAGAAAGTGCACAGCATAGATTGTCGCGTGATTACATTGTGATTGAGGGGAGTGTCTGCGTTTGTGCATGTGTAAGGTGAGTAATGTGTAGGGTGGGCTAGTGAACATTGCCCTAGGTCTCCAGCAGTAACATGGTGCTCTGGCTCTGACAGATAAACAGACTCGCCACATGGGATGCAGGAAAGTAATGCATCTTGGGAATTGATGCGCCAGTCAATCGTCCACCTTCCCTTCCCTCCATTTCATTCCCAACAATTCCCTGCCATCCCATCGCCAAACTCCTCATCATTATCAGTATTTATCAATGTAAGCAGCCTTTGAATAAGTCAGGCTGCATTTCACAAAGACAATGAAAAACATCAACAACCAGTGTTTGCTTAGCACACAACGCAATTCAAAGAGGAGATCAATCTTCCCTCATTCACATGCTCTGTGGGAGCCAGGAGCAGAGCTGTATGGGGTGCTTGGTTCTCCATGCTATTCCCCTCCAAACAAGATGGGCTCTGTGTACCTGGCCGGTTGCAACACAGGACAGCCCAGCTAAGGCACTGCCCAGCTAAGGCACAGGACAGCCCAGCTAAGGCACCACGTTGTGGAATTAGGCCATGGAAAGCACGAAGAGGGCCAATTAGGCAAGCTAATATTAGCCGCTAACAGTGAAAAACAGTGGGGTTAATAGCTTTTAGTTCTTCAACTAATTACCAGCCCACAGCTTCCTCAAAACCCCACAGAGGATGGGCCTGTGTAAAAAAAGAACCCTCATTGTGTCAACACTGCAGCTTTGGCACAGACTGGGGACAGGTTTGCCTAAAACCCATAGAATTGTTATTATGATCATTTGTTTTACCTCCATCCATTTGCAGGTTTTTATACCTCTGCCATCAACCCTTTTTGGGGGGGAAATGCCAGTGCTATAAAGGGCTCATAAAATGCAGACAGCAGCTCATCAGTTACTTAAAGAAGAGTTTACTCTGCTGGAGGTGTTGAGTTCGACAGCTTTGTTGGCTGCATAAAAGGCCTGGCTTGTATGCTGGCCGTTAGCAGAGCTGGCTCTGGCTGGGGCAGAGAGAGAGAGAAAGCCCTGGTGGTTTGCTGACTGTGTGGTGCCGTGCCCATTGTTGCCCTGTCCCTCCCTTGGCACTGCCCTGGTTTGGTTTTCCCTGTGGCAGGCCTGTAGCTGGTGCTGTCATGGTAATGGAGGTCTGCGTTAGCCTGGGCTGCCTATCAGGGACACAAACACTCCCAGTAATGAACTGGCCATGACTTTTACATCACTGCCTCTCTAAAGCCCAGTGTTTATTGGCGCCAGTCGTGTATAGCTATGCCACAACATTGTGACGCTATGTGTATAGAAACAGGGGAGAGTGTGCTGTTGCTCTTTTAATTAATGGGTGCAGAATAATCATAGTCAATAGTCTGGAGTGTTAATTAAAAAAAGCAAACAATCAAGCCTGGCTCTGTTGCTGTTTTTACACCACACAGAAAAACCTATTTACTTTGACAGGTAACATTGTGAGATACACCTTCCACTCTTCCTGCCAATGGATGTAGCTATTGATCAAGGACAGTTAGATGGACTATGGAAATCCATGTAATTGATAAATCCATGAATCTAACAATTTTAGCTCAGTTCCCAAACTGCATGAAGAAACCATTTATCTTATTGCTATAATTACAAGGAGAACATTCAGTAACATGAAGTAAATGATATCTGATTATTGATATCTGATTACTAATACTGTGTGTGGTTGCCTATCTCTCTTCATGTGAATACTATCTAGCTACTGTATGAATGGTAGTTGTAGGCTCTGACAACGTTGGGCTATACAGGGATAATAAGACAGTCCGAAAATAGGACCCTATTCCCTATATAGTGCACTACATTTGATGGGCTCTGGTCAGAAGTAGTGCACTTTGTAGGGAACCGGGTGCCATTTGGGATGTCGTCAGAGACTTCCTCCAGTAGTGACAGCTTCCGCCAGCCAAGAGCTTTGATGGCAAGATACCACAGATGATCAAAGCCACACACACAGGCACAGACACACGCATACACACACGCATGATAACATAAGCACTATACACACAGGTACACATGGATTTTGTGTTGTGGATATGTGGTTGTAGAGTAGTGGCCTGAGGGAACACACTTAATGTGTCGTGAAATCTGTTGTTAAATGTAATGTCATGTTTTTTTATTGTATATAACTGCCTTCATTTTGCTAGACACCAGCTAATTGGGATCCTTAATAATAAAAATACAAGGCCCCAGAGAGTAAAATAAACAACAAATGAAGGACATCTCTCTCCATTCACAATGTAACTAGGACATTAGATACAGTATGTTATCCCAACAGTGCCCTAGTAAGAAACAATATCAAAACATCAATCAATGCATAAGTCATTCGATAGCATTTAAGATGGTCATAACAAAGTCTTGCCAATCCAGACACTTGGCATATCCTGTCTTATCATGTGCTGTTTTCACCTTCTTCCTGCTAATTTATACATGAACATAAAGTTCTCGTCCGGTCTGTACCCTAAATATTCCATTATTACCTGCTTAGTCTCCCTTGGATGAAGTGACCTTTATTTTTTATATTTAACCTTTATTTAACTAGGCAAGTCAGTTAAGAACAAATTCTTATTTACAATGATGGCCTACCTCGGCCAAACCCTAACCCGGACGACGCTGGGCCAATTGTGCCCCGCCCTATGGGACTCCCAATCACGGACGGCTGTGATACAGCCTGGAATCGAACTATGGTCTGTAGTGACACCTCTAGCACTGAGATGCAGTGCCTTAGATGGCTGCGCCACTCGGGAGCCCACTTCATGGAAGGTAATAATTAATAGATGCTTAAGTGTAAGAATAAACAGCATTTTACTACAGTATTTTAAGTACTGCCGTGCCTGTGCTGACACATCCCTCATTCAGGGCCTGTCTACCACCTCAGGTACTTCAGCCCAGTCTCCTGCAAGGCTTTAGGTTCTACATTAGAACCCTACATACCATGAAAGTGTGAGAAGGCCCTAAGTGGCGCCCCATTGGCCGTCTCACAAGCCTAAGATCACCATGCGCAATGCCAAGCGTCGGCTGAAATTGTGTAAAGCTGGTGTGAATCACGCGTCACCATCTGACAGTCCGACGGACACACCTCAGCCACGCTCAAGGTCCTAAATGATATCTTAACCGCCATCGATAAGAAACAATACTGTGCAGCCGTATTCATTGACCTGGCCAAGGCTTTCGACTCTGTCAATCACCACATCCTCATCGGCAGACTCGACAGCCTTGGTTTCTCAAATGATTGCCTCGCCTGGTTCACCAACTACTTCTCTGATAGAGTTCAGTGTGTCAAATCGGAGGGTCTGTTGTCCGGGCCTCTGGCAGTCTCTATGGGGGTGCCACAGGGTTCAATTCTTGGACCGACTCTCTTCTCTGTATACATCAATGATGTCGCTCTTGCTGCTGGTGAGTCTCTGATCCACCTCTACGCAGACGACATTCTGTATACTTCTGGCCATTCTTTGGACACTGTGTTAACAACCCTCCAGGCGAGCTTCAATGCCATACAACTCTCCTTCCGTGGCCTCCAATTGCTCTTAAATACAAGTAAAACTAAATGCATGCTCTTCAACCGATCGCTGCCTGCACCTGCCCGCCTGTCCAACATCACTACTCTGGACGGCTCTGACTTAGAATATGTGGACAACTACAAATACCTAGGTGTCTGGTTAGACTGTAAACTCTCCTTCCAGACTCACATCAAACATCTCCAATCCAAAGTTAAATCTAGAATTGGCTTCCTATTCCGCAACAAAGCATCCTTCACTCATGCTGCCAAACATACCCTTGTAAAACTGACCATCCTACCAATCCTCGACTTCGGTGATGTCATTTACAAAATAGCATCCAATACACTACTCAATAAATTGGATGCAGTCTATCACAGTGCCATCCGTTTTGTCACCAAAGCCCCATATACTACCCACCACTGCGACCTGTACACTCTCGTTGGCTGGCCCTCGCTTCATACTCGTCGCCAAACCCACTGGCTCCAGGTCATCTACAAGACCCTGCTAGGTAAAGTCCCTCCTTATCTCAGCTCGCTGGTCACCATAGCAACACCCAGCTGTAGCACGCGCTCCAGCAGGTATATCTCTCTGGTCACCCCCAAAACCAATTCTTCCTTTGGCCGCCTCTCCTTCCAGTTCTCTGCTGCCAATGACTGGAACAAACTACAAAAATCTCTGAAACTGGAAACACTTATCTCCCTCACTAGCTTTAAGCACCAGCTGTCAGAGCAGCTCATAGATTACTGCACCTGTACATAGCCCATCTATAATTTAGCCCAAACAACTACCTCTTTCCCTACTGTATTTATTTATTTATTTATTTTGCTCCTTTGCACCCCATTATTTCTATCTCTACTTTGCACATTCTTCAACTGCAAATCAACCATTCCAGTGTTTTACTTGCTATATTGTATTTACTTCGCCACCATGGCCTTTTTTTGCCTTTACCTCCCTTATCTCACCTCACTTGCTCACATTGTATATAGACTTATTTTTCTACTGTATTATTGACTGTATGTTTGTTTTACTCCATGTGTAACTCTGTGTTGTTGTATGTGTCGAACTGCTTTGCTTTATCTTGGCCAGGTCGCAGTTGTAAATGAGAACGTGTTCTCAACTTGCCTACCTGGTTAAATAAAGGTGAAATAAAAAATAAAAAAATATCTGGGTTTGGCGGATGCCAGGAGAACTCTACCTTCCCAAATGCACGGTGCAAACTGTAAAGTTTGGTGGAGGAGGAACGATGGTCTGGGGCTGTTTTCATGGTTCGGGCTAGGCCCCTTAGTTCCAGTGAGGGGAAGTCTTAATGCTACAGCATACAATGGCATTCTAGACGATTCTGTGCTTCCAACTTTGTGGCAACAGTTTGGGGAAGGCTCTTTCCCAAACTCAGCATGACAATGCCCCCATGCACAGAACGAGGTCCGTACATAAATAGTCTGTCAAGATCCTTGTGGAAGAACATGAATGGCCTGCACAGAGCCCTGACCTCAACCCCATCAAACACCTTTGGGATGAATTGGAACGCCAACTGCGAGCCAGGCCTAATTGCCCAACATCCGTGCCCGACCTCACTAATGCTCTTGTGGCTGAATGGAAGCCAGTCCCCGCAGCAATGTTTCAACATCTAGTGGAAAGCCTTCCCAGAAGAGTGGAGGCTGTTATAGCAGCAAAGGGGGGACCAACTCCATATTAATACCCATGATTTTGGAGTGGTGTCCACATACGAGCAGGTCTCCACTTTCTTTTGGTGATGTAGTGTATACATGAGACTGTGCATGTGTATGTGAAGCGGAGGGGGAATATCGCTAAGGGGAAATGGACGAAGCAGAGAGAAATAAATTGATTGGTGGTTTAACTCAACCAGAGCGTGAGGAATCCTTCCTGAGCCTAAAATGACTGCATTTGAATGCAGCAGGCAATCTCGTGGTGGACATGAGCCGTGGTATTACCAGTTAACACTTTCCTCAAGCGCTACAGATTCTTGGTCACCTGGGATACCTGTGTGATATATACGATAAGAATGTACAATGTTACCCACAAGACTGATGAGAATCTCCAGATGACCATGAGCCATAGTATTACCAGTTAACCCTTTGTACAGAGACTCTGAAGCTGACTGGTTATCAGTGATGTATGGCTGGGCCTGAGGTATGGGGATGTACAGTATGGAGGGTACCCATGTGACTGGTGATGAAAGCCTTTCTATCCAGTCACTGTTTAATAATAATTTGGTGGGTTCTTATATTTGTACTATTTCACACATACAAGTATGTAATAATACGCATGTGTGAATTGGAAATGTGTTTTTTACTTATCTTCCTGAGACACTCTCAGAGAGGCAACCATGGAGTAATTAGGGTTAAGTGCCTTGCTCAAGGGCACAGACAGATTTTTCAGCTTGTCGACCCCGGGATTGGAACTAGCAACCTTTCAGTTACTGGCCGAATGCTCTAAACACTAGGCTACCTGCCGCCCTGTAGAGATATCTGCCTGGTTATCTGAGATCCATGTACTGTAATAGACCTATGTGACTGGTGATGAAAACCTCCAGGTGGTCATAACTGTAGTATTACTAGTGAACCCTTTACACTGATGATAGAGATATCAGCCTGGTTATCTATGATCTATTGATTCTAATCATATGAATAGTAATGAGAAGCCCTCTTTGTCACACGGTTACATGGAAACGGAAAGTATTGCATTATAGCTTCTTTGTCACGGCCGTCAACAGAAGAGGACCAAAGCACAGCGTGGTGAGCGTACATGTTCTTTTATTTAGAAAAAGATGCCGAACAAAACAATAAACACTATAAAACAAACCGTGAAGCTTAAGGCTATGTGCCATAAACAAAGTCAACCTCCCACCAAGACAGGTGGGAAAAAGGGCTACCTAAGTATGGTTATCAATCAGAGACAACGATAGACAGCTGTCCCTGATTGAGAACCCTACCCGGCCAAAACATAGAAATACAAATAATAGAACATAGAATACCCACCCCAACTCACACCCTGACCAAACCAAAATAGAGACATAAAAAGGATCTCTAAGGTCAGGGCGTGACATTCTTACATAACCATAAGGACTGCCTCCAATATTACATATCAAATGTCTGATTGAAAATCACTTAAAAGCAAAATGTTATAAAAGGTCCATTTGCATACACGGCATATTAATAAGAAGTCTGAGAGGACGTCTGAGTTGAAAGAATGAACTCAGTCCTGCCTTAAACAAAAATGTACTATTTTAAAAGGGGCCAGATTTTCTAAATGCCAGTCTTCAAACATGTTCGGTACAGGATAATCTCGTGGAGGGTTGTCATCCCATATAAGTCCAGTATAATATCCATACGTTTGATCCTTCCAATCCACATAAAACACACACACTGTGGAGAGACATCAGGGTACCTGTCTAGAGTGGAGTTTCGTTGAAACCTTCCCCCCCACATACTGTGCTGGATGCTCTCCTCTCTACTGTAAGGAGCCACAGGAGCAGAGCAGTGTCTCTAAGTCATGTGGCTGCCCAAGTCATTTATCTGGGTTTGGGGTTGTTAAGAAGCCCACACTATTCCTCCTAAGATTATGGTATCGCCCGTCCATTCATTTTTATAATGGGAATGATGTCCCAGGCTAAGTAGGAGCAGGAGTGCATGGGGCAGATTCATGGCAGACCCAAACCCTAGCTTTTAGCATCCATCCTCTCCTCCCTTCCCTTCCTCACTTAGGGAGTGATAAATAAGGCACTACAAATCAGACACACTTTTTTAATCATGCCCACACACACGATTTAGAGACTGGACCAGAAATAACACAACTATTACCATCACACAAAGAAGGGTCCAGAGGTAATACAGCCATGAAACGTTCCCACGTCTGTGTGCGTGACCAGCCCCCTGTTACCTTCCCTGTAGTCCTTCATTTAGCCCTTCCATTGAATACTCTCAAGGCACTGCACAATGTACAACATACTGATGCATTCCTAGCATCCCCGCAGAGCCACAAGGTTAAAAGCTTTCAAATGGTGGCAGGCTTTTTCACCATGACCAAATACAAATACAGTAAACATCTCAAGGGCTACAGAGGGTAGTTAACCATGGCGATACTGAAAGCATTAGAAACCTAAGTCAATTCTAATCATGTAAACTATCTGTGTGTATGATTACGCTGATGGATCAATATGGGGCAGAATGAGGATACATTGACATTCACATTTTTCAATTAAACTGGATTATCATCATCTCCTTTGGCTAAGCTTCCCGTTCTCTGATATACTGTACATTAGGCTTTTTGTCTGTGTGCCTTAGACACTTCTCTGCCCTTCACTGAGTTATGGAAGAGAGGGAGCCATTAGTATCCCCAGTAGCCCCTACTGGCTCCCATCCCCTGTCCCCCTCCCAACTAGCCCCTACTGGCTCCCATCCCCTGTCCCCCTCCCCACTAGCCCCTACTGGCTCTCATCCCCTGTCCCCCTCCCAACTAGCCCCTACTGGCTCTCATCCCCTGTCCCCCTCCCAACTAGCCCCTACTGGCTCTCATCCCCTGACCCCTCCCCACTAGCCCCTACTGGCTCTCATCCCCTGTCCCCCTTCCAACTAGCCCCTACTGGCTCCCATCCCCTGTCCCCCTCCCCACTAGCCCCTACTGGCTCTCATCCCCTGTCCCCCTCCCAACTAGCCCCTACTGGCTCTCATCCCCTGACCCCTCCCCACTAGCCCCTACTGGCTCCCATCCCCTGTCCCCCTCCCCACTAGCCCCTACTGGCTCCCATCCCCTGTCCCCCTTCCAACTAGCCCCTACTGGCTCCCATCCCCTGTCCCCCTTCCCCACTAGCCCCTACTGGCTCTCATCCCCTGTCCCCCTTCCAACTAGCCCCTACTGGCTCTCATCCCCTGTCCCCCTTCCAACTAGCCCCTACTGGCTCCCATCCCCTGTCCCCCTCCCAACTAGCCCCTACTGGCTCCCATCCCCTGTCCCCCTCCCCACTAGCCCCTACTGGCTCTCATCCCCTGTCCCCCTCCCAACTAGCCCCTACTGGCTCCCATCCCCTGTCCCCCTCCCCACTAGCCCCTACTGGCTCTCATCCCCTGTCCCCCTCCCAACTAGCCCCTACTGGCTCCCATCTCTTGTCCCCCTCCCAACTAGCCCCTACTGGCTCCCATCTGTTCCAAGATGGCTTAGCAGTTCAGACGTCATTTTGTCCTCGTATTGTCGTGTCCTGTATATATATATATTTACACCTTTCTTCACATATCTTTTATATATTTTATTATCCAAGAACTCAACTACAAAAGCTTTCCTGCAACCCGCCTCACCAATTACAAAAAAAAGTATTATTTACCTCAAATCTGAAAATCCACAGTGGAAGCTAGCCAGGGGCTAATCAGAAGCTAGCCAGAAAGCTAACCAGAAGCTAGCCGGAAGCTAGCTAGAAGCTAATCTGAAGCTGCCCAGAAGTTAGCCGGTTTGCTGGCTAGCGTTGGTGTTTCAGCTGCCCACGTTTTGTGGTCATCACCTATTCCTTTAGCTCGATAATCTACCGGCACTTTTGTGCAGCGCGACTCGGACCGGAGCATACCGGGCCTTTTTTTTTCTCAGTGTCCCTATGCTATCTTGCTACCGATAGCCATCTACCCGGCCAGCTGTCTGGATCGCCGTGACCCCAACCAACCTCTACTCACTGGACCCTTATTGATCACTCGATTAAGCATGCCTCTCCTTAATGTAAATATGCCTTGTCCATTGCTGTTCTGGTTAGTGTTTATTGGCTTATTTCACTGTAGAGCCTCTAGCCCTGCTCACTATACAATATCCAACCTTTCAGTTCCACCACCCACATATGCGATGACATCACCTGGTTTCAATGATGTTTCTAGAGACAATATCTCTCTCATCATCACTCAATACCTAGGTTTACCTCCACTGTATTCACATCCTACCATACCTTTGTCTGTACATTATTCCTTGAAGCTATTTTATCGCCCCCAGAAACGTCCTTTTACTCTCTGTTCTAGACGTTCTAGACGACCAATCCTCATAGCTTTTAGCCGTACCCTTATCCTACTCCTCCTCTGTTCCTCTGGTGATGTAGAGGTGAATCCAGGCCCTGCAGTACCTAGCTCCACTCCTATTCCCCAGGCGCTCTCTTTTGATGACTTCTGTAACCGTAATAGCCTTGGTTTCATGCATGTTAACATTAGAAGCCTCCTCCCTAAGTTTGTTTTGTTCACTGCTTTAGCACACTCTGCCAACCCAGATGTTTTAGCCGTGTCTGAATCCTGGCTTAGGAAGACCACCAAAAATTCTGACATTTTCATCCCCAACTACAAGATTTTCAGACAAGATAGAACGGCCAAAGGGGGCGGTGTTGCAATCTACTGCAAAGATTGCCTGCAGAGTTCTGTTTTACTATCCAGGTCTGTTCCCAAACAATTTGAACTTCTACTTTTAAAAATCCACCTCTCTAAAAACAAGTCTCTCACCGTTGCCGCCTGCTATAGACCACCCTCTGCCCCCAGCTGTGCTCTGGACACCATATGTGAACTGATTGCCCCCCATCTATCTTCAGAGCTCGTGCTGCTAGGCGACCTAAATTGGAACATGCTTAACACCCCAGCCATCCTACAATCTAAGCTTGATGCCCTCAATCTCACACAAATTATCAATGAACCTACCAGGTACCACCCCAATTCCGTAAACACGGGTACCCTCATAGATATCATCCTAACCAACTTGCCCTCCAAATACACCTCTGCTGTTTTCAACCAAGATCTCAGCGATCACTGCCTCATTGCCTGCATCCGTAATGGGTCAGCGGTCAAACGACCTCCACTCATCACTGTCAAACGCTCCCTGAAACACTTCAGCGAGCAGGCCTTTCTAATCGACCTGGCCGAGGTATCCTGGAAGGATATTGATCTCATCCCGTCAGTAGAGGATGCCTGGATATTTTTTTTAAATGCCTTCCTCACCATCTTGAATAAGCATGCCCCATTCAAGAAATTTAGAACCAGGAACAGATATAGCCCTTGGTTCTCTCCTGACCTGACTGCCCTTAACCAACACAAAAACATCCTGTGGCGTTCTGCATTCGCATCGAACAGCCCCCGTGATATTCAACTTTTCAGGGAAGCTAGAAACCAATATACACAGGCAGTTAGAAAAGCCAAGGCTAGCTTTTTCAAGCAGAAATTTGCTTCCTGCAACACAAATTCAAAAAAGTTCTGGGACACTGTAAAGTCCATGGAGAATAAGAACACCTCCTCCCAGCTTCCAACTGCACTGAAGATAGGAAACACTGTCACCACCGACAAATCCACTATAATTGAGAATTTCAATAAGCATTTTTCTACGGCTGGCCATGCTTTCCACCTGGCTACCCCTACCCCGGTCAACAGCACTGCCCTCCCCTCTGCTACTCGCCCAAGCCTTCCCCATTTCTCTTTCTCCCAAATACAGTCAGCTGATGTTCTGAAAGAGCTGCAAAATCTGGACCCTTACAAATCAGCCGGGCTAGATAATCTGGACCCTTTCTTTCTAAAACTATCTGCTGAAATTGTTGCCACCCCTATTACTAGCCTTTTCAACCTCTCTTTCGTGTCGTCTGAGATTCCCAAAGATTGGAAAGCAGCTGCGGTTATCCCCCTCTTCAAAGGGGGGGACACTCTTGACCCTAACAGCTACAGACCTATATCTATCCTACCCTGCCTTTCTAAGGTCTTCGAAAGCCAAGTCAACAAACAGATTACCGACCATTTCGAATCCCACCATACCTTCTCCGCTATGCAATCTGGTTTCAGAGCTGGTCATGGGTGCACCTCAGCCACGCTCAAGGTCATAAACGATATCTTAACCGCCATCGATAGGAAACAATACTGTGCAGCCGTATTCATTGACCTGGCCAAGGCTTTTGACTCTGTCAATCACCACATCCTCATCGGCAGACTCGACAGCCTTGGTTTCTCTAATGATTGCCTCGCCTGGTTCACCAACTACTTCTCTGATAGAGTTCAGTGTGTCAAATCGGAGGGTCTGTTGTCCGGGCCTCTGGCAGTCTCTATGGGGGTGCCACAGGGTTCAATTCTTGGACCGACTCTCTTCTCTGTATACATCAATGATGTCGCTCTTGCTGCTGGTGATTCTCTGATCCACCTCTACGCAGACGACACTATTCTGTATACTTCTGGTCCTTCTTTTGACACTGTGTTAACAACCCTCCAGGCGAGCTTCAATGCCATTACAACTCTCCTTCCGTGGCCTCCAACTGCTCTTAAATGCAAGCAAAACTAAATGCATGCTCTTCAACCGATCGCTGCCTGCACCTGCCCGCCTGTCCAACATCACTACTCTGGACGGCTCTGACTTAGAATATGTGGACAACTACAAATACCTAGGTGTCTGGTTAGACTGTAAACTCTCCTTCCAGACTCACATCAAACATCTCCAATCCAAAGTTAAATCTAGAATTGGCTTCCTATTCCGCAACAAAGCATCCTTCACTCATGCTGCCAAACATACCCTTGTAAAACTGACCATCCTACCAATCCTCGACTTCGGTGATGTCATTTACAAAATAGCCTCCAAAACCCTACTCAATAAATTGGATGCAGTCTATCACAGTGCCATCCGTTTTGTCACCAAAGCCCCATATACTACCCACCACTGCGACCTGTACACTCTCGTTGGCTGGCCCTCGCTTCATACTCGTCGCCAAACCCACTGGCTCCAGGTCATCTACAAGACCCTGCTAGGTAAAGTCCCCCCTTATCTCAGCTCGCTGGTCACCATAGCAGCACCTACCTGTAGCACGCGCTCCAGCAGGTATATCTCTCTGGTCACCCCCAAAACCAATTCTTCCTTTGGCCGCCTCTCCTTCCAGTTCTCTGCTGCCAATGACTGGAACGAACTACAAAAATCTCTGAAACTGGAAACACTTATCTCCCTCACTAGCTTTAAGCACCAGCTGTCAGAGCAGCTCATAGATTACTGCACCTGTACATAGCCCATCTATAATTTAGCCCAAACAACTACCTTTTTACCTACTGTATTTATTTATTTATTTTGCTCCTTTGCACCCCATTATTTCTATCTCTACTTTACACTTTCTTCCACTGCAAACCAACCATTCCAGTGTTTTTTTTTTTTTTTACTTGCTATATTGTATTTACTTCGCCACCTTGGCCTTTTTTATATTTTTATTTATTTATATATATATTTTGTTTGCCTTCACCTCCCTTATCTCACCTCACTTGCTCACATTGTATATAGACTTATTTTTCACTGTATTATTGACTGTATGTTTGTTTTACTCCATGTGTAACTATGTGTTGTTGTATGTGTCGAACTGCTTTGCTTTATCTTGGCCAGGTCGCAAAGAACGTGTTCTCAATTTGCCTACCTGGTTAAATAAAGGTGAAATAAAATAAAAAAATAAAAATCTCTTGTCCCCCTTCCAACTAGCCCCTACTGGCTCCCATCCCCTGTCCCCCTCCCCACTAGCCCCTACTGGCTCCCATCCCCTGTCCCCCTCCCCACTAGCCCCTACTGGCTCCCATCCCCTGTCCCCCTCCCCACTAGCCCCTACTGGCTCCCATCTCCTGTCCCCCTCCCCACTAGCCCCTACTGGCTCCCATCCCCTGTCCCCCTCCCAACTAGCCCCTACTGGCTCCCATCTCCTGTCCCCCTCCCCACTAGCCCCTACTGGCTCCCATCCCCTGTCCCCCTCCCCACTAGCCCCTACTGGCTCCCATCCCCTGTCCCCCTCCCCACTAGCCCCTACTGGCTCCCATCTCCTGTCCCCCTCCCCACTAGCCCCTACTGGCTCCCATCCCCTGTCCCCCTCCCAACTAGCCCCTACTGGCTCCCATCCCCTGTCCCCCTCCCCACTAGCCCCTACTGGCTCCCATCCCCTGTCCCCCTCCCAACTAGCCCCTACTGGCTCCCATCCCCTGTCCCCCTCCCAACTAGCCCCTACTGGCTCCCATCCCCTGTCCCCCTCCCCACTAGCCCCTACTGGCTCCCATCCCCTGTCCCCCTCCCAACTAGCCCCTACTGGCTCCCATCCCCTGTCCCCCTCCCAACTAGCCCCTACTGGCTCCCATCCCCTGTCCCCCTCCCCACTAGCCCCTACTGGCTCCCATCCCCTGTCCCCCTCCCCACTAGCCCCTACTGGCTCCCATCCCCTGTCCCCCTCCCAACTAGCCCCTACTGGCTCCCATCCCCTGTCCCCCTCCCCACTAGCCCCTACTGGCTCCCATCCCCTGTCCCCCTCCCCACTAGCCCCTACTGGCTCCCATCCCCTGTCCCCCTCCCAACTAGCCCCTACTGGCTCCGATCCCCTGACCCCCTCCCCACTAGCCCCTACTGGCTCCCATCTCCTGTCCCCCTCCCCACTAGCCCCTACTGGCTCCCATCCCCTGTCCCCCTCCCCACTAGCCCCTACTGGCTCCCATCCCCTGTCCCCCTCCCAACTAGCCCCTACTGGCTCCCATCCCCTGTCCCCCTCCCCACTAGCCCCTACTGGCTCCCATCCCCTGTCCCCCTCCCAACTAGCCCCTACTGGCTCCGATCCCCTGACCCCTCCCCACTAGCCCCTACTGGCTCCCATCCCCTGTCCCCCTCCCAACTAGCCCCTACTGGCTCCCATCCCCTGTCCCCCTCCCCACTAGCCCCTACTGGCTCCGATCCCCTGACCCCTCCCCACTAGCCCCTACTGGCTCCCATCTCTTGTCCCCCTCCCAACTAGCCCCTACTGGCTCCCATCCCCTGTCCCCCTCCCAACTAGCCCCTACTGGCTCCCATCCCCTGTCCCCCTCCCAACTAGCCCCTACTGGCTCCCATCCCCTGTCCCCCTCCCAACTAGCCCCTACTGGCTCCGATCCCCTGACCCCTCCCCACTAGCCCCTACTGGCTCCCATCCCCTGTCCCCCTGTCCCCCTCCCCACTGTCCCTGCTCCCTTCATCCCCTCCACTCTCCCCTTCTCCACGCTGCCCAAATCAATTTGGCTAATGGACCCAGCCCTTGTGTATCTGAAGAGAACAGAACACACTGAAACACAACCACACTAACACTCCTGACACACACACATACACACATTGCCGCTCGTCGTCGTATAGTTGCTGAGATGCTTCTGCTTCGACTTAAAAAAAGCAGGTCTTGATCTATGTGTCCCTGTGGATGGGCTGATTAACCCTTTCAAAGCACTCACTTAATTCGAGACAGTATCAGAGTGAGTGGCAGGGAGGGGTGGGGGGGATACGGGGGGCTTTTCCCTCAATTGCCGCAGCAGCTTCAGTCCATGACTGCTCTTTCTGACAAGACAAAGATGGAAGGAATGAAACAGCATGGTCATTGATGGCAGCTTCTTCTGCTTCTACTCCATGTTTTTTTTTAGATCATCCCTCCTTTAGCGCTGTCGCTCTTGACGAGCTTTCCTTTGATAGACATGCCATATTGCGTGTGTGAGACAGCTCATTTATCACAGTATCATTAGTTTCTATATCGTCCCTATCTAATGAGCCCATAACAGCTGCTCACAAATATGGCTCCTAAAATTATACATGCAGAGGGTTGTTGGTTCCGGCCCATCGCCAGTTGGGCACGGATATGAGCTGGGAGATAAGAGAGCCTAGTAGAGCACTGAAGGGAGGGGTGGGGGGTGTTAACACTCATCACCCGGTTCAGTACACTCCCCGTAGAGATGGCATGGCGTGTCATTTCCCAATTGAACGAGGAAAGAGATATTCCTGATATTCCCTCTCAGTGCCCCTGGCTGTACCGCTGCTATCGGATGGGCCCATCCGTCAGATCTCATCGGGAGGCGGCGTTGTTAGATCTGAGGGGAAAGGCTATGACACGTCGATCCCCTGACCTCTGATCCCCTTAATCTGAGACGTGCATCAGACACACACATACTCCCCTGATCACAGGACACACGACAAGCTGTATGTGGTGTCTGTCACTTTGCGCTGGAGTGGAAGGAATGTGAACGGAGTCTGCGTGTATTAAGTGGCAGAGCTCCCGTATCGCCCCTTCATGATGCCCAGCAGGCATGAGTTGGCATGGCCCCTGAACCCTATGCCAACACTTTGTGTCTGTTTGTTGTAGGAGGATCCATTCACTCATCCCGTCAAAGTCTGTGTTTTCCCTGAGGCAGATAGAAACATATACTTGGATTTTGACATCCTATGCTGTGAGTCACTCGTACCTCTCTGTTCTGGGACAGCACTCACAGAACTCTAATTAGACCTTTCCTTCATTCAATGTCACTCCTCAACTTCAAAAGCAAAGAAATTCACTATGGCGAGGAGGACACCCTGTTAAACCCTAAAAGTCTTCTCCGTGCTGTTTGCAGTTCAAGCCACATACAATAAGTGCAGCAAGTGATAGTTTCTGCAAGCATTTGACAAGTTTTCAAATGTGTTCCTTCAACTTCACTTCAGTCAGAGTAGTTTCTTCAGTAATCACTGTCTCCCTGCTTAAAATGCTAGATGGTTATGCTAATAAAACACATGTATTCAGACTTCCTAATTCAATGGCTGTTGAATATTTGAATTGTGAATATTTTAAACTGTGCGTTTTTGGATACAACAGTGGGATTTTCTGTCATATTGGGTAAAATATACTCTCTCTGTCTGATGCACGCACCCGTGCACACACCCCAGCTAGCACAGAACGTTCTGAGAACTTGATGAGAGCTTGGTGAGAACTTGGTTGTCCTTGGTTGTCCTATGGTTCTTTTGCATACGACCTTCGCACAACTTTCTGGGAATGGTGCAGGAAAGTTGCTTGGCTTGGGAACATTCTCAAAATCTAATCAAGTCAACTGTTATTTGTCACATGCGTCGAATACAACAGGTGTAGACCTTCCTGTGAAATGCTTACTTACAAACCCTTAACCAACAATGCAGTTAAGAATAATAAGAGTTAAGAACAATATTCACTAATGAACTAAAGTAAAAAATAAAATAGCAACAATAAAATAACAATAATGAGGCTATATACAGGGGGTACAGTACAGAGTCAATGTGCAGGTTTGTTGAGGTAATTGAGGTATTATATACATGTAGGTAGGGGTAAAATGACAATGCAGATAATAAACAGAGAGTAGCAGCAGCGTTAAAAAGGGGGGGGGGGGGGGGGTCAATGCAAGTTGTCCGGGTTGCCATTTGATTAGCTGTTCAGCAGTCTTATGGCTTGGGGGTAGAAGCTAGTAAGAAGCCTTTTGGACCTAGATTTGGTGCTCCGGTAATGCTTGCCATGCGGTAGCAGAGAGAATAGTCTATGACTAGGGTGGCTGGAGTCGTTGGCCTTCCTCTGCACATAAAAAAACGAACAAAAAACAAAAAAAAAAGTTATTACTTTAACAGAACGTTTCCTAAACGTTTAATTTCAACTGGTAATGTTCTAGGAACATTCTCCAACTGGTTTGACACACAGAACATTTCACACAAGTTCCCATGTGGTTCCATTCAACATCATATTTAACTACATCCTGGGTAATTTCTCAAAAATGTTGTGACTTAAGGGATGATCTCAGAACGTTCAGATAATGTATGGCTCTCTTTTATGTCAGTTCTTGGCAATATTCTGGGAATGTTTCAAAAAATATATTTGTACACATTAACATCAACAAGTTTTAAATTCCGTTCTCAGATCACGAAGAAAAGTTTCCATAGAAACCACAAGAACACTTAAGTAACATTCAGAGAACGTTCTAAGAATGATATTTTAAACATATACATTACGTTCTCAGCATCAACAAAACTCTCTCTATCCTCTATCTTGTGTGTTCAGGTGTGTTGGCTGCGTCCTCGAATTGTCCACACCTGATCTTAACGAGTGCTTGTTTCCTTTGAAATGGGCTCTGTTTGAATAGACTAAAATGAACAACTTTGTATGCGTAAAAAAACATGATGCTAGCTCCGTCCTGGTGATGCAGTGGACTAATTCCATGGATAGAGAACAGAATATTATAGGTTTGAATCTCACTTATGCTGTGTCACAATAAAAAAGACATCTTTGCATGATTAATGCCTAAAGTTCACCATATGCTTCCCAGTCTAAACAGTTCAGTTATATATTATGATTACATTTAGAATTTCGTTTTGGTCTTCAGCAGGTGTTTTGGGGGGCTGTCGAAGTTTGTTAGCCGAAGTCTACACCCCTTCGTCGGTGATTGGTCAACAGTACTTCTAGTAGGAGTGGGAACATGAAGTGTTTGTTGTCATTCAACAAGAGACGACTAGTTTTGATGTACATTCTTTCACTTGAGAAATACTGCACCAAACATTTTAGCTAGATGTAAAATTGCGCGACTCCTCATCAAAAATGTTAATGACAGATTTCTTGATTTATCTTAGATGAATTCAGACTATTTTGAGGTCATGTTTCTGGCTATGTTGTTGCTACAGTGGTTCAAGAGGGACAAACAACAGAAATATTTCTGCATATTTCTCCTTTTTCAAGCAAAGGTGTTTAAGGAGTATGAGTGCACAGCCGGTCGCTTCACCTATCCGAGTTCTGCTAGGAGCAAACCAAACCTATTTATGCGTACACCTTAAGGAAATTAATTTCCATGTGTCCTATCTGTGCTTGGAGTTAAAAAAAGTTAACTCAAAATAAGCTAGCAGTGTTATTAAAAGTCTCATTGAAACATTCAGTGAAAGTTTTAAGGAAGTTATTCAAAAACCTCCAGAGAGTTAATAAAACCTCCCAGGAGAACATTCAACGAACCAGAGTAAAACGTTCTTAGAATTACCAGAACAGGTAAAATGTTTCTCTCACACACACACACACACACACACACACACACACACACACACACACACACACACACACACACACACACACACACACACACACACACACACACACACACACACACACACACACACACACACACACACACACACACACACACACACACACACACACTATATACATAAACAGAGCTGGTATTTTTAATTAAAATGATTCACGAGCTGTGTTTTGCTTCAAGTAGCATCCAGTAGCCTTCAGCGGCCCCAAAGAGCCTGGTCACACGACTGAAGGAGATCCTCACTGTGAATTTGAAAAGCCTCTCTCCTCTCCACACCCTCCTGCCTATTAACAATCCACTAGGAATGTCAACTATCATCATAATATAACAAAGCACAAACACAAACAAACAGCCTCTCCTCTACACTTCAATAAAACACACTCTGGCCATACTCAGGCTCTGGTTGGCCAACACAGTCCATTAATTAGTAACTCTGTATGTGTGAGTGCATCTCCCTCTAAAAGCTGCATGTGTCCTACTCTACCAGACTAAACACTAAACACCCCATCCATGTCTCATTTGCCATTTTACTTCATTCCCTAAACTGTCTGGATCCTGCCTTCTCCACGAACCCCCGAAGCACTCAAGTCATTGAGGTCATTCCTCACAAATTAAAATGTATATGTTAAAAATCGGCGACGCCACAAGACTTCCGGGACATAAAAATGACATGTTTTTCTGACTGTGCTCTGAGTCGGAGCTGGTGGGAAGCGGGCGGCTTGGAATCGGCAGCTCTATGTGCTCTGAGCGAGCACCTCCTCAATTAGAGTTAAGCTCAGACATCAATAGGATCAGAGGAGAGTTTTGGCTGCTCCTCTTATCCTGCCTAGGGACACCATTGTGACAGGCTATGCCGCAAACCGTTCCGCATGGAGACCAGGCAGAGAAAGCTTGTGGAGGCATTGTGGGGACAGCCATTGTCAAATGCTCCTTTCCACCGGCAAGGCCATTGGAAAAACTATCCATGCAAAGACATAACTATCCATCTATTATAAAAGAAAGCTAAGGATTTTCTTCTCCGCCCGGGCATTGAATTACAGAGACACGCAGTATCAGTCAGTGACAGTCTCCCCCTGGGTTTAGCAGAGGTCTGGCCCCTCCTCAACCCAACAGCTAAGTTTCAAACTGCTCCTTATAACCAGACAGCATAGCAATCAGATATGTCTCTTTAAACTCTCCCTCTGTAATCAACTCTAGGTTCCGCAGTCAAGTAAATGCAGCTGATTCATGCACACAATTGTGTTGTGTTCATTTTCTTTTGATTGCATTTCCATTTAGAATGAGACACAGATAAATAGAATCAAACCCCATTGCTGGCAATCACCACATGCTGAAACGGTTAGATCAGGTCAGAAATGGGACAGTGGCAGTGTACTCGGAGTCCTGGTGGAATCAAGGCCACTTTTCCACAATAACTTTTCTACTTTGTCATAAGGAGTGTTTCTGGTCATCCTCTTTCCTGTAATGGTGTACTGCAAGGTAGGGTCTAAAGAAAGGAGAGCCGAGTCTTTGCCCTTGGACATAAATAAAGGTTTTTGGGCATCTCCTTTCTCTTGATCTCATATATTCTCATATATATATATTTTTTAAATAAATGTATCTTAATCGACAATACACATTCTCAAGTTAAGGGCAAAACTTATTCAACAGGCAACTTTAATTGCCCATTCAAATCGATTTATTTAACCTGAGGCTGTATCGGGCATGTGGTCTGTACAGTACAGCACTTGAGCGATTGATCACAACGACACTCATACATCAAGAACATAAGCGAACACATCTATACATCTAAGAATCTCATGAAGCTTTGTATTGGAAGTAACTCATGGTGAATCCCATGGATAACGAGACTTAAAGCAGTGGTCTGTCGGGAATGTAATAATTGGAACATTTTGTGTCAGTGCAAACTTCCCCTATGATTTCCACATAGAACCAGAACGTCTTGTTTTTTAAGGTGCAGCTGACTACAGTCTGGAGGGGAGTCGAGGGAGGGGAGCGGGACGATGCACATCTCTTCAGGGAATACGGTAATTGGGGCATTTTGTGTCACCCTACTCTACCTCTCTCTCCTCCTCCTCACTTAATCTGACTTTTTCTACAAGTGGAGAAAAAACGCAGGTTTTGTGAGAGTCAGGATGAGGCGAGAAAGTCATCCAAATCTGCAAGCTTGTCATGCTATCTGAGCAAGGCATAGGTACCATAGTTGTGGAGGTGAGGGGACTTTAAAGGTCCAATGCAGCCGTTTTTATCACAATATCAAATCATTTCTGGGTAACAATTAAGTACCTTACTGTTATTGTTTTCAATTGTCAGAACAGCTAACCGATCGCTGCAGCTGTATACAGCCCATCTGTAAAAAGCCCATCCAACCAACTACCTACCTCATCCCCTCATATTTTGTTTTTGTTTTTCTGCTCTTTTGCACACCAGTATTTGTACTTACACATCCTCATCTGCACATATATCACTCCAGTGTAAATTGCTAAATTGTAATTACTTCGCCGCTATTGGCCTATTTATTGCCTTACCTCCTTACTTCATTTGCACACACTGTATACAGATTTTTCTATTGTGTTATTGATTGTATGTTTGTTTATCCCATGTGTAACTCTGTATTGTTGTTTTTGTCACACTGCTTTGCTTTATCTTGGCCAGGTCGCAGTTGTAAATGAGAACTTGTTCTCAACTGACCTACCTGGTTAAATAAAGGTGAAATAAATAAATAAAATAATTAAAATAATTAAAATGGTCAAAAATAAACAAAAATTGCTTCTAAGCAAAGTGCAATTTTAAAAGGAATAATTTAGCTAGGACTGTCTGGTAGTGGTCTAACACTCTAACACTAAAAGGGCATTATCATAATGCTCCCAATCTGACAGTATTATTCCAACCTCATAGTGTGGAAAAACACTACCGTTCAGAAGTTTGGGGTCACTTAGAAATGTCCTTGTATTTGATTTTTTTGTCCATTAAAATAACATCAAATTGATCAGAAATACAGTGTAGACATTGTTAATGTTGTAAATGACTATTGTAGCTGGAAACGGCTGATTTTTTATGGAATATCTACATAGGCGTACAGAGGCCCATTATCAGCAACCATCACTCCTGTGTTCCAATGGCACGTTGTGTTAGCTAATCCAAGTTTATAATTTTAAAAGGCTAATTGATAATTAGAAAACCCATTGAAAATTAGGTTAGCACAGCTGAAAAACTGCTGTTCTGATTAAAGAAGCAAGACTGGCCTTCTTTAGACTAGTTGAGTATCAGGAGCATCAGCATTTGTGGGTTCGATTACAGGCTCAAAATGGCCAGAAACAAATAACTTTCTTCTGAAACTCGTCAGTCTATTATTGTTCTGAGAAATGAAGGCTATTCCATGCGAGAAATGTGCTTTTCTTTCAAAAACAAGGACATTTCTAAGTGACCCCAAACTTTTTAACGGTTGTGTGTATATACAGTATATAGCACAGTGTAACGGGTGTCCTCCTCCTCTTCGGAAGAAGAGGAGGAGTAGGGATTGGACCAAAGCGCAGCGTGGAATTTGGACATAATGAAGTTTATTAAAGTAAAGACGAAAACCGAAAACACTTCAACAAACTACAAAATAACAAAACGACATAGCTAGACCTGAACATGGAACTTACATAAATACACGAAGAACTCACGAACAGGAACAGACTACATCAAACGAACGAACAAACCGAAACAGTCCCGTGTGGTGCAACATACACAGACACGGAAGACAATCACCCACAAACAAACAGTGTGAACAGCCTACCTTTATATGGTTCTCAATCAGAGGAAACGTCAAACACCTGTCCCTGATTGAGAACCATATAAGGCTAATTACACCTGACCTAAACATAGAAACACAAAACATAGAATGCCCACCCCAACTCACGCCCTGACCAACTAAACACATACAAAATTAACAGAAAACAGGTCAGGAACGTGACAGAATCCCCCCCTCAAGGTGCGAACTCCGGACGCACCACCAAAAGTCTAGGGGAGGGTCTGGGTGGGCATCTGTCCACGGTGGCGGCTCAGGCTCTGGGCGTGGTCCCCATCCCACCAATGTCAAACCCCGCTTTTGTAGCCTCCTCCCAATGACCACCCTCCAAATTAAACCCACCGGATTAAGGGGCAGCACCGGACTAAGGGGCAACACCGGAATGAGGGGCAACACCGGATTGGATGGCGGATCCTGGCTGGCTGGCTCTGGCGGATCCTGGCTGGACGGCTCTGGCGGATCATGGCTGGATGACGGCTCTGGCGGATCATGGCTGGATGACGGCTCTGGCTGGTCATGGCTGGATGACGGCTCTGGCTGGTCATGGCTGGATGACGGCTCTGGCTGGTCATGGCTGGATGACGGCTCTGGCTGGTCATGGCTGGATGACGGCTCTGGCTGGTCATGGCTGGATGACGGCTCTGGCTGGTCATGGCTGGATGACGGCTCTGGCTGGTCATGGCTGGATGACGGCTCTGGCTGGTCATGGCTGGATGACGGCTCTGGCTGATCCTGTCTGGCGGAAGGCTCTGGCTGATCCTGTCTGGCGGAAGGCTCTGGCTGATCCTGTCTGGCAGAAGGCTCTGGCTGATCCTGTCTGGCGGAAGGCTTTGGCTGCTCCTGTCTGGCGGAAGGCTCTGGCGGCTCCTGTCTGGCGGAAGGCTCTAGCGGCTCCTGTCTGGCGGACGGCTCTGAAGGCTCATGGCAGACGGGCGGCTTTGCAGGCTCATGGCAGACGGGCGGCTTTGAAGGCTCAGTACCGACGGGCAGTTCATGCGGCGCTTGGCAGACGGGCAGTTCAGGCGCCGTTGGGCAGACGGGCAGTTCAGGCTCCGCTGGGCAGACGGGCAGTTCAGGCGCCGCTTGGCAGACGGGCAGTTCAGGCGCCGCTTGGCAGACGGCAGACTCTGGCCGGCTGAGACGCACTGTAGGCCTGGTGCGTGGTACCGGAACTGGAGGTACCGGGCTAAGGACACGCACCATCAGGCTAGTGCGAGGAACAACAACAGGGCACACTGGAATCTCAAGGCGTACTATAGGCCTGGTGCGTGGTACCGGCACTGGTGTTACCGGGCTGAGGGCACGCACATCAGGGCGAGTACGGGGAGAAGGAACAGTGCGTACAGGGCTCTGGAGACACACAGGAGGCTTGGTGCGTGGTGTAGGCACTGGTGGTACTGGGCTGGAGACACGCACCATAGGGCTAGTGCGTGGAGGAGGAACAGGGCTCTGGAGACGCACTGGAAGCCTGGTGCGTGGTGTAGGCACAGGTGGTACTGGGCTGGAGCGGGGAGGTGGCGCCGGAAATACCGGACCGTGCAGGCGTACTGGCTCCCTTGAGCACTGAGCCTGCCCAACCTTACCTGGTTGTATGCTCCCCGTCGCCCGACCAGTGCGGGGAGGTGGAATAACCCGCACCGGGCTATGTAGGCGAACCGGGGACACCATGCGTAAGGCTGGTGCCATGTAAGCCGGCCCGAGGAGACGTACTGGTGGCCAGATATGTAGGGCCGGCTTCATGACATCCGGCTCAATACTCAATCTAGCCCTGCCAGTGCGGGGAGGTGGAATAACCCGCACCGGGCTATGCACACGTACAGGAGACACCATGCGCTCTACTGCGTAACACGGTGTCTGCCCGTACTCTCGCTCTCCACGGTAAGTACAGGGAGTAGGCGCAGGTCTCCTACCTGACTTCGCCACTCTCCCTCTTAGCCCCCACCCCAAGAAATTTTTGGGGTTTACTCACAGGCTTCCTACCGCGTCGTCGTGCTGCCTCCATTCGCCGGTATCCCTCCTTGCACTGCGCCAGAGAATCCCAGGCGGGCTCCGGCACTCGCCCTGGGTTGATCGCCCACCTGTCGATCTCCTCCCACGTAGTGTAGCCCAGATCCTTCTCCTGCTTCCGAGCTAGCTCCTCGAAACGCCGCCTCTCTGCTTTCGCTGCCTCCAGCTCAGCTTTGGGGCGGCGATATTCTCCTGGTTGAGCCCAGGGTCCCTTTCCGTCCAATATTTCCTCCCAAGTCCACGAGTCCTGGTTCTTTGGCCGCTGCTGTTGGTTCCTCTCACGCTGCTTGATCCATGGTTGGTGGGTGATTCTGTAACGGGTGTCCTCCTCCTCTTCGGAAGAAGAGGAGGAGTAGGGATTGGACCAAAGCGCAGCGTGGAATTTGGACATAATGAAGTTTATTAACCTTTAACGAGTCACCAACCCGGATCCGGGATCACCCCCCACCCCCCCCACACTGATTAGCATCGCTAGCATAGCTTCACAAGTAAATAGTAGCATCTAAATATCATTAAATCACAAGTCCAAGACACCAGATGAAAGATACAGATCTTGTGAATAAACCCATCATTTCTGTTTTTTAAAATGTTTTACAGGGAAGACACAATATGTAAATCTATTAGCTAACCACGTTAGCAAAATACACCATCTTTCTTTGTCCACCATTTTCTCTCTCCACCACTAGCTATCACCAATTCGGCTCAACTAAGATATTGATAGCCAATAACCTATAAAAAAAACCATCAGATGACAGTCTGATAACATATTTATGGTATAGGATAGGTGTTGTTAGAAAAAAGTGCATATTTCAGGTAGAAATCACAGTTTACAATTGCACCGACCATCACAAATCGACTAGAATTACTAGATAGAGCAACGTGTATGACCAATTTACTCATCATAAAACATTTCATAAAAATAGACAAAGCATAGCAATGGAAAGACACAGTTCTTGTGATTTCAGACCATATTTCAGATTTTCTAAGCGTTTTTCAGCGAAAACACAATAAATCGATAAGTTAGCATACCACATGTACAAACGTTAGTAGAGCATGAATTCAAGGCAAAGGGAGCTATAACGTTATCATCGCCAAAATATATTAATTTTTTCACTAACCTTCTCAGAATTCTTCCGATGACACTCCTGTAACATCATTTTACAACATACATATACAGTTTGTTCGAAAAGGTGCATATTTAGCCATACAAAACCGTGGTTACACAATAAAAATACTAGGAAATCAAGCCTCAATATGTCTGACGTCATCTATCAGAGTGATCTAGTTTAATTGAAAGCTAATCATATACTTGACTAAAAAATACAGGGTTGACAGGAATCGAAAGACAAATTAGTTCTTAATGCAACCGCTGACTTACATTTTTAAAATTATCCTTACTTTTCAATACAGGGTTCGCCAAGTGACGCGATAACAAACAAAATGGCGAAATATGCGTTTAAAATATTTCGACAGAACAACGATTTATCATATTAAATATTGCTTACTTTGAGCTGTTCTTCCATCAGATTCTTGGGCAATGTATTCTTTCTTGGGTTTAATCTTCTTTTGGTCGAAAGATGTCCTTTGTCCGTCTAAATGCCCGCTAACGTTCGACCGGGACCCCGAAATGTGCCCGGTGCTTCACATAGAAATGCATCAAAATCGCACTAAACGGATATAAATTGCTATAAAACGGTTTAAATTAACTACCTTATGATGTTTCTAAGTCCTATATCGAATTAAATTACAGACGGATACATTTTACGTTGATAACCGAGCCTTTGAAAATGGCATCCGGAGGTGTCTTCCTGCGTAAAGGCGAGCGTCGAAAGGGGGGCTACCCTCACTCCTTGGTCCTTTATAACCTCTGAGAGCTACGCAGAAGGCCCATTCCACTTCTCATTGGTTACTGACATCCAGGGGAAGGCGGGTGCAGTTCGTGTCGTTCCATAGGATAGACACAGACTTTTAAAACTGATCTGAAATCAGAGCTTCGCTCTCAGACCTTTCACTGTCTGTCATGGATTTCGCTGTAGAAAGAGTTCTGGGTCACCCACAGACATCATTTCAATGTTGTATGAAACTAGAAGGTGTTTTCTATCCAATATAATTAATAATATGCATATTGTACGAGCAAGAATTGAGTACTAGGCAGTTTAATTTGGAGACGACAAAATGCTAATTCGGAACAGCACCCCCTGTAGTAAAGACGAAAACCGAAAACACTTCAACAAACTACAAAATAACAAAACGACGTAGCTAGACCTGAACATGGAACTTACATAAATACACGAAGAACTCACGAACAGGAACAGACTACATCAAACGAACGAACAAACCGAAACAGTCCCGTGTGGTGCAACATACACAGACACGGAAGACAATCACCCACAAACAAACAGTGTGAACAGCCTACCTTTATATGGTTCTCAATCAGAGGAAACGTCAAACACCTGTCCCTGATTGAGAACCATATAAGGCTAATTACACCTGACCTAAACATAGAAACACAAAACATAGAATGCCCACCCCAACTCACGCCCTGACCAACTAAACACATACAAAATTAACAGAAAACAGGTCAGGAACGTGACACACAGGACAATGTTTTTGACTGCACTGGGCCTGTAAAGATGGTAGGTGTCACCTTGGTCACAACAGGTGTGTAAGAGAAGGTCACCTGACTACTAACCCCTTTAAAAAATAAAACAGGAAAGAATGGTAAATCATGCTTTTAAGAGGCCAATGAAAAGGCATGCTTGTTGATGCTACTGAGATGGTGCTCATGAATAATATGATACTCATTGTGATAACAAACATTACTGATGCCTTTCTCAATTAAGTCCATGACATTGGGTAAATCTCAGCCCCGCCCATTGTTGTTTTGCTCTGATAGTCCTCCCTTATGTTGAGATTAAAACAATTACATATGGATAACGATACACATTTAGATTTCAATAAGCACAAAGGCCCACATTTCACTTATGTTGGTATTCAAACATTCACAGTGATTTAATCCAGTTTAACAAGAATCCAATGATGCCAACCCCACATAAATAAGGGTTGGAGGGCTTTCAAAGAGAGCACACCAACCCACAAAACACAATCTTTGAATCCATTTTCCTCTCCACTAATTAGTCACTCCAACCAATAACACTTTTACTGCAATGGGCTATAAAAAAAAGCGAGGGAAAGCCTTTTGTACTATGGCATGGAAAGGGAATAAAAAGAAGCCAAAATGTATTTTAAGATAACTGTATTTCCTAAGTATGAGAAAAAAGGGCTACTTTCTTATTGAAACTCCATAAAGTAACCTTTGAGAAATGGGCTGTGCTTTTTGATCATAAGTGAGAAGTGCTTTTTTCTTATCATTCAAAATGGATTATGCAACCAAGTTACAATTCTCTGCTCTAAAACTCTGGGCCGAAAAAGAAAAACATCAGATAAAAAGATATCCCTGTTTTGTGTTTGATTGGTATTCAGTCTATTTGGGGTGATTGAATCCTGCGTGTTTAGGGGTCACGACTGACTACACCCGCTCCATCCGCCTGGCAGAATAACCAAGTCCAAAGTGGGACAAGGGCTTGTCTTGAGTTTAGGAACAATGGGGTAGTTCTGTGGTCCATAGAGGGGAGTGGAGAAGTAACGGGGAGCCAGGGGGAGACATTGAGGGGCGATGGGAGTGCTTCCCCTCCTGAATGCCTGGCCAGTAGTAGACCCTCTAAGCAGCTCGCCAGTGCTCGTCTAAAATTAGCTCCACAAAGGCATTGAAACCCAGGACGCCTATCCAGAGCTCACTTTACAAAAAACAGATCCATTTCTCTGTCTAATGAGGACCCCAGTGCCAGTGCGTGCCAAACGTATTAAAGCCCAACAAAAGAGCTGCGAAGGGTCAAACTGTAAAAGTACTCTTGTCCTCAACAACAACCTCTTGCATGGAGAATGCAGCCACTTCAATGAATCAAAACGTGTTTCCCTTTTTGAAACCGTAATCCTTGACACTGAGGAACAGCTTTGTACTTTCCATAACTCCTTGATGGAGATTAACATGTCATTGGTGATAAATAGGATAAATAACAATTGTATAATCAACCCTCAGCTCCACCCACTCTAAATTCCTCACCAATCACAAAAATGTAGCTATAAAGTGCTAGGCCAATGAGGTATCTGAATGAACAATCAGATCATGATTACCAGTTTCTCTGAATGTTGGCTCTGAAAAAAGATGGTATTTGGGTGTAATTGCAGTGGGAAATCAGGGAGAGTGATTAGTAACAACACAGAGTAAAGAAAACAACACTTAATAAATGGATCACTACAGTGTTAAACTGAGAGATCTGGGTTTTTCCCATGAATTACTCAATAAACCTCTACGGATACACTGTTCAGATTGTTTTCCGAACATTGGCTGAAGATAGTCAAAACATTAGGTTTGCTATGTCTGGTCCTCTGCACGAGACTGTCTCTAATCCTGTCAGATGTGAACTTTGAACTTTCCCTTCAGACGACATGGGAGCTGAGGTGAGACAGGTGCACGGGGCCAGCCACAAGATCTGTGTTTCATGTGTATTTTTGATCCTCCCTCAATGCGCACATTTCACGCCTACATATGACCTCGGCCCAGACCAAAATACACCAGACACACATGCTACCCACATAGGGAGCCCCAGACCAGCCCACCACAGCCCAGACCAGTCTGTGACCCCCAGTCTACGGTACATGAAGCAGGCGGGCAGCATAAGCTAGCTTGTTTAACCAGGAACATGAGCTCTATCCCTGGGCCGGGCTCTCTAATTAAATATGGCTTCGGCCGTTAAACTCTCAGCAGCCATGTCTGCACAGGACCGCACTTTCTACAGGCTCTTTTGTGTGGAAAATTAATTTTAGCTCTGCGTCCTGTCGTTAACGTTGATGAGTTGGCCAGAAGATCCCATTAGACTGTGTTTTAACTGCCGCCAGTAGGGCGTGTTTATACCCCTATAGCCCTAAATGGGGCGCACAGTGGGAGTGGGTCGCTCTCTGTGTCAGTGACACTACAAAAGACAATATCCTGTCCGAAAGTACTGCAGCTCAGTGACAGGACTCTGTTATTGCTTATTGTTATTGTTTGCCTCTGTTGTCTGCCTCAGTGGTAGAGGTTACGGCATTAAAGCCAAGGCCCATTTTGGGAAGGCATGATCAAATGTAGCTGGGTGGGGACGAGCAAAGCTGATTAAAGCTGCCAATCAGAATCAAGTCTACACAGGCCGCGACACCCACTGTTTATTTGTTTGAAGTTGGGGGTGTGCTGGGGTGGAATATTAGAGTGGGGAGGAATGCACTGGAGGTCCTCTGAGGGATAGATGAGTGGGAGGTCTGAGAGGATGACATTCTATTATGAAGGGCTGCCTCTGGGAGAGATGGAAGCCTCTCTCACGGGCCACGGCATTGGACCACTGGGAGCCCAGAGGCAGTGGTATGAGGGTCATATGATCTGAGTTCAAAGGTCAACAGGAAACCCTGTCCTATCCAATCCTAGTTCCTTGGCATTACTCCAGGAGCAATAACTCCCTGTATCAAGAGGCTTACCACGACCACCACCCCAGTGAATTAGCTAAATTGCATTCACCGCAGATGGAAGTGAACACTCTCCTCCCTTCTCACCCCCTTCCTCCTTTCTCTTAAATTAGATTAACCTGCTGTAAGGCGCTGCAATCCATTGTAGTACGGCTACAGTCTCTGTTTGGTGGGAGGGCCGGTACCTCTCTTAAAACTTCTTATGGCTGCAAGGGAAAGTATTGAGTAGCCAGTGAAATCGTGCCCATTTCAAACGGCCTCGTACTTAATTCTTGCTCGTACAATATGCATATTATTATTACTATTGGATAGAAAACACTCTCTAGTTTCTAAAACCGTTGGAATTATTTCTCTGAGTGAAACAGAACTCATTTGGCAGCACTTTCCCTGACCAGGAAGTAGAATGTCAGAAATATATGCTCTGTTCAACTTCCTGCCTATACATGGTCATGACACGTAGGAGTCTACGTACACTCCATACGCCTTCCTCTGGGTGTCAAGATGATGTGAGAGAAGAAATTTTGTGTTTATCTTGGTCTGAGGTGGAATAAAAGCTATTTCTTTGACGTGACCGTCCACTTCCGGTACTCTGAAGGGCGCGACTTGGAAGTGGGATTGCCTTCTGTTTTGCTGCCGTTATGGACGAAAACTATCTCCGGCTCGGATTTTATTTGATACATGTGACCATATCATCGTAATGTATGTTTTTTTCAATATAGTTTAATCAGATTATTGAAATTTTTTCGGGAGTTTTGCCGTGTTCCGTTCTCTGACTTTGTTTACGTTGGAGAGATCCGTGCCACTCGGCTAGTGCCCATGCTAAATGAAGAGGGAAATTTGCCGTTCTGAATCCAAACAACGACTCATCTGGACAAAGGACACCTTGTTCAACATTCTGATGAAAGATCAGCAAAAGTAAGACCCAATTTATGATGTTATTTCATATATCTGTCGTAGTCGCCGGCGCCCAAGTGTTTCTATTGTGCTAAGCTAAGCTAATATAACGCTACATTTTGTTTTCGCTGTAAAACACTTAATAAATCGGAAATATTGTCTGGCATCACAAGATGCCTGTCTTTCATTTACTGTACACTATGTATTTTTCAGAAATGTTTTATGATGAGTAATTAGGTATTTGACGTTGGTGTCTGTAAATATTATGGCTGCTTTCGGTGCAATTTCTGATTGTAGCTGAAATGTAAACTATGATTTATACCTGAAATATGCAAATTTTTCGAACAAAACATATGCTATACAATAAATATGTTATCAGACTATCATCTGATGAAGTTTTTTCTTGGTTAGTGGCTATTTATTTCTTTATTTGGTCGAATTTGTGATAGCTAGTGATGGAGTAAGAAACTGATGGAGTTAGAAAAGTGGTGTCTTTTGCTAACGTGGTTAGCTAATAGATTTACATATTTTGTCTTCCCTGTAAAACATTTTAAAAATCGGACATGTTGGCTTGATTCACAAGATGTGTACCTTTCATATGCTGTATTGGACTTGTTAATGTGTGAAAGTTAAATATTTTTAAAAAACATCTTTTGAATTTCGCGCCCTGCACTTGAGCTGGATGTTGTCATAAGTGTACCGGTGTCGGGCCAGCCAGCCTAACAGGTTAAAACCAAATCCTTTCATCTTCTCTGCGGGCCCATCAGGAAATATTGGATGTGGCTGCGCTCTAGCTGGATAGGAAGTGAAGGGATAGGGCCACACTGACTGCTGTGGCTCTTTAACCAATTGGCGTCACCACATCAACCCTCTGAACACCAATACAATACAGGATTAGGGGAGAGAGGAGACAGGAGAGTGGGCTGAATAGATACAAAAGCATTGAAACATGTGCCACACTAACCAGAAAAGGACTGGAGATTGTTGGTGATACAAATAAGGAAAGGTTCCTTTATAAATAGATTGAATGCCTCACGAGCAAGGACAGCAGTCCGATAAGGGGCACGTTGTCAGAATGACCTCCAGAGTCCATAGAAATTAAAACCTTCTCGCTAGCGTGCAACAACAACGTACACACATACACCTGGTGGGGTCATAACTTTGTCGATGGACACGTACACACACACACCCACACACACACCCACCCCTCTTCATTTATTACATTCCACCATGCCAATGTAACAGGTACAAAATGTGCTTTAAGTATTTCACAGAAAATCCCTCATATTTATTTCATGTATTATTTTAAAGTTATTTTAAAATGTATTACACGACTTTAAAGAGTTAACTATTTTATTGTGTTTCTTTTCTAAATTGTGTTGATGTTGTGATGTCATCAACGGGAGCCATGCTTTTACTCCTCAGTTTGCTCAAAGCGTGATGAAGAGAGGTACTGTATGGTTTTATGTGTGCTCCGGTCTTTTGAATGCACATGTTAGCAAATGTTCACAAATGCACAAAAAAGACAAACAAAAATTATATTGTCGTTGATTTAGTGTTGTTGCACTACAGTGCACTGCATTGCCTTCGGAAAGTATTCAGACCCCTTGACTTTTTCCACATTTTGTTACGTTACAGCCTTATTCTAAAATTGATTAAATTGATTTTTTTGTACATCAATCTACACACAATACCCCATAATGACAAAGCAAAAACAGTTTTTAGATTTCTTTGCAAATTTATAACAAATAAAAAACTGAAATATAACATTTGCATAAGAATTCAGACCCTTTACTCAGTACTTTGTTGAAGGACCTTAGGCAGCGATTTAAGCATCGAGTCTTCTTTGGTATGACTCTACAAGCTTGGCACATCTGTGTTTGGGGAGTTTCTCCCATTCTTCTTTGCAGATCCTCTCAAGCTCTGTCAGGTTCGATGGGGAGCGTTGCTGCACAGCTATTTTTCAGTCTCTCCAGAGAAGTTCAAGTCTAGGCTCTGGCTGGGATCAAGGATCTCTCTGTACTTTGCTCCGTTCATCTGTACCTCGATCCTGACTAGTCTCCCGCTGAAAGACATCCCCAAAGCATGATGCGGCCACCACCATGCTTCACCATAGAGATGGTGACAGGTTTCCTCTAGACGTGACGCTTGGCATTCAGGCCAAAGAGTTCCATCTTAGTTTCATCAGACCAGAGAATCTTGTTTCTCATGGTGTGAGAGTCTTTAGGTGCCTTTTGGCAAACTCCAAGCGGGCTGTCATGTGCCTTTTGCTGAGGAGTGGCTTCCGTCTGGCCACTCTACCATAAAGACCTGATTGGTGGAGTGCTGCAGAGATGGTTGTCCTTCTGGAAGGTTCTCCCATCTCCACAGAGAAACTCTAGAGCTCTGTCAGAGTGACCATCAGGTTCTTGGTCATCTCCCTGACCAAGGCCCTTCTCCCCCGATTGCTCAGTTTGGCAAGGCGGCCAGCTCTAGGAAAAGTCTTGGTGGTTCCAAACTTCATCCATTTAAGAATGATGGAGGCCACTGTGTTCTTGGGGACCTTCAATGCTACAGAAATTTGTTGATACCATTCTCCAGATCTGTGCCTCGACACAATCCTGTCTCGGAACTCTACGGACAATTCCTTTGACTTCATGGCTTTATTTTTGCTCTGTCATGCACTGTCAACGATGGGACCTAATATAGACAGGTGTCCAATTAATTTACCACAGGTTGACTCCAATCAATTTGTAGAAACATCTCAAGGATGATCAATGGAAACAGGATGCACCTGAGCTCAATTTCGAGTCTCATAGCAAAGAGTCTGAATACTTATGTAAATAAGGTATTTAAAACATACATACAGTATATATCAGCAAGCATTTCTAAAAACCTGTTTTCATTTGTCATTGTGGGTTATTGTGTGTAGATTGCTGAGCATTTTATTTAATACATTTTTGAATATGGCTGTAACGTAACAAAATGTGTAAAAAGTCAAGGGGTCTGAATACTTTCTGAAGGCACTGTATACTATATTAGCGTAAATGGGGATAATTTTAGTGTGCAATTTTGCAAGGCTAGCCCAGCTACTATTGGCTTTGGGTGTGAGAGAGGGTCTCTCTCAGGTACAGACAGCATGAGTTTTCTGACGATTTTATCATGGGCATTCTGCACTGTCTTTTGTCTTTTATCAGGCAAACATACTTGTGTATGAGAGACCAGATGGCAGCATTAACGTTCGCCTTGCATTTGTATCCATTCCATGCAGATGTTATGAAATGTGACGTTTTTGTATTTCATGTTTATTGTGCCTAGTTAGCGGTCGGTCATTTTGTTACCTGTCCGGTCATGTTAGAAATGGCGCTGCTGCCTCATTAGTATGCCTCGGGTATAATAGTACAATAGTACACTCAAATTAACATTTAGCACTTATTATCAAATTATTAGTGTATTGGCGTACAATGCAAATAAAATTACATTTTATATTAACATGTACATTTTGTACAATGCATTTTTGGTTGATGTGAGTTTGCTCAAAGCCTGATGAGGAGAGGCAAATATACTTGTGTATGAGAGTCCAGACGCAGCATTAACGTTTTTGCATTTGTATCCATTTCTTGCAGTCATTAAAAGAGAGACAACCGGCAGAATTGTGTCCAGAGCTTTCCCTTCCCTTTCACCTTTCACCTCACCAGAACACAATGCAGAAAGGTACTGGTACAGAGCATCGGATCATCGTGAATCGCACTTGATCAACACTAGCTTGGTCGCCGGGAGTTGCTATGCTATAGATAGGTTGGAATTGAAATCTCTTACATTCCACAAGAAAATAAATTATGTTGTGTTAGGTATATCTCTTAGATTAACTCTGATTCGTTTGAAATTGTTTATACATATATTTAATTTTATTATTCATCAATTTATTTGCATATCATATAGTGAATATGACTTATATTGTTGGAAAAGGAGACCGTGTTTCAGGTGATGAGCTTGAACTGGGTCTTGGGAGAGGGAGGTTTTTCAGGGAGTTGCCTCAGACCCCAGCCAGATGTTGTAGATTCACCAATCTTTTGCACTACTCGGGTGCCTAACGACATACCCTCAGCTCCTGTAAATATGCCTAGTCAAACCCCTCAGATAGTTCAGAGGTGGCCAATCCTGATTTGGGAAATCTTATCACACTACTCACTCATTTAAAAAAAAATATTTAACCAGGCAAGTCAGTTAAGAACAAATTCTTATTTACAATGAAGGCTTACCGGGGGAACAGTGGGTTAAGTGCCTTGTTCAGGGGCAGAAGTACAGATGCATTTTTTTACCTTGTCATCTCTGGGATTTGATCCAGCAACCTCAGATTAGGAAGGAAGGTGAGAGGAAGGAGGATAGAGGTGCACATGCTCGGAGCACCAGTACAGGCCAGACATTGACTGAGACAGCCTCCCTTAATTTATCAGGTATGAAGATGGTCATGCAGTCTGACGTGAGAGAGCCCCCATGTTTCAGAGGGGATGGGTCTGACAAGTGCTCAGTACATGAATGGGAGGAGCTCATGGATGCTTACCTAAGGAAAAGGGGCGTGCCGGTCATAGTTACAGGAGATCATGTCCAAGCTTGTGGGGAGTTACAGACATGGTAAAGATAAGACTCCACAGCAAAACATCTCTGAAACATGAGAACCCTAAAGTAATAGTAGATATATTGAAACAGCATTTCAATGAGTCAACATATTCATCCATGCCTCTTGCTGATTTCTATAGCACTTTGCCATTACTAGGTGAAAATGTCATGGAGTACTGGATCCGTCTGAACAAGGCAGTAGATGTGGCCGACGAGTGTTTGTGGAGCCACGGTCTAAGCATCGAGGACTCTAGTCGAGAGGTAACGATGATGTTTGTGAAACACTGCCCAGATCCTTCTCTTTCTGCGGTTCTGAAGTTCAAAACAGCTGATAGGTGGCTGGCAGCTGAGATACAAGGATGTCTAGATGAGTATTAGTCTGAAATGAAATCCCTAATGCTGACCAGGCTAAAGCGCCCTGCTGCTGTGAGACAGGTGGCCACACATGTCCAGACGCTTGTACATGAAGATGAAGTGACTTGTCCAGTGTCTCCTAGCCAGAGTGAGGTACTTGTCAAACCCTCTAATCAAACTGAGGGAAACTGATTGCAAACCTTGATAAGTCTACTTGATTGTGTGCTAATGCAACCCCGGCCAACAGCTCTGCACCCCCCGTAGCTACTGGCCCAAGCCCACCCCCGCTTCTCCTTCAAATCCAGAAAGCTGATGTTCTGAAAGAGATGCAAAATCTGGATCCCTACAAATCAGCTGTGCTAGACCCTCTCTTTCTAAAATTATCCGCCGCCATTGTTGCAACCCCTATTACTAGTCTGTTCAACCTCTCTTTTGTATCGTCTGAGATTCCTAAAGATTGGAAAGCGGCCGCGGTCATCCCCCTCTTCAAAGGGGGAGACACTCAAGACCCAAACTGTTACAGACCTATATCCATCTTGCCCTGCCTTTCTAAAGTCTTCGAAAGCCAAGAGAAACAAACAGATCACCAACCATTTCGAATCTGCCATCGATAAAAGTCAGTACTGTGCAGCCGTCTTCATCGACCTGGCCAAGGCTTTCGACTCTGTCAATCATTCGGCAGACTCAATAGTCTTGGCTTCTCAAATGACTGCCTCGTCTGGTTCACTAACTACTTCTCAGATAGAGTTCAGTTTGTCAAATCGGAGGGCCTGTTGTCCGGACCTCTGGCAGTCTCTATGGGGGTGCCACAGGGTTCAATTCTCGGGCTGACTCTTTTCTCTGTATATATCAATGTTGTCGCTCTTGCTGCGGGTGATTCTTTGACCCACCTCTACACAGACGACACCATTCTGAATACATCTAACCCTTCTTTGGACAATGTGTTAACAAACCTCCAAACGAGCTTCAACGCCACACAACACTCCTTCTGTGACCTCCAACTGCTCTTAAATGCTAGTAAAACTAAATGCGTGCTCTTCAACCAATCGCTGCCCGCACCCGCCCGCCCGACTAGCATCACTACTCTGAACGGTTCTGACTTAGAATATGTGAACAACTATAAATATCTAGGTGTCTGGTTAGACTGTAAACTCTCCTTCCAGACTCATATTAAGCATCTCCAATCCAAAATTACATCTAGAATCGGCTTCCTATTTTGCAAAAAAGCCTCCTTCACTCATGTTACCAAACATACCCTCGTAAAACTGACTATCCTACCGATCCTTGACTTTGGCGATGTAATTTACAAAATAGCCTCCAACACTCTACTCAGCAAATTGGATGCAGTCTATCACAGTGCCATCCGTTTTGTCACCAAAACCCCATATACTACCCACCACTGCGACCTGTATGCTCTCGTTGGCTGGTCCTCGCTACATATTCGTCGCCAAACCCAATGGCTTGGCTGTCTTTTTCTGTGACTTGGCTCATACCTAACATAATCGTTTGGTGTGCTTTCGTCATAAAACCTTTTTGAAATCGGACACTTTGGCTGGATTTACAACAAGTGTAGCTTTAAAATGGTGTAAAATACTTGTATGCTTGAGGAATTTAAATTATGGGATTTCTGTTGTTTTGAATTTGGTGCCCTGCAGTTGACTTCAGGTCATCTTTGCTCTGCCGTATCTCAGCTCACTGGTCATCATAGCAGCACCCACCCGTAGCATGTGCTCCAGCAGGTATATTTCACTGGTCATCCCCAAAGCCAACACCTCATTTGGCTGCCTTTTCTTCCAGTTCTCTGCTGCCAATGACTGGAAAGAATTGCAAAAATCACTGAAGTTGGAGACTTATATCTCCCTCACTAATTTTAAGTGTCAGCTGTCAGAACAGCTTACCGATTACTGCAGCTGTACACAGCCCATCTGTAAATAGCCCATCCAACCAACTACCTACCTCATCCCCATATTTGTTTTTTGTTTTTATGCACTTTTTCACACCAGTATTTCTACTTGCACATCCTCATCTGCACATCTATAACTCCAGTGTAAATTGCTAAATTGTAATTACTTAATTTCCTTACTTCATTTCCACACACTGTATACAGATTTGTCTATTGTGTTTGTGGTACCCCAGGAGGTCTACCCCGGGGGATGGTAATAGAGGGGAGGTTTGTGAGGCAAGGTTGGCTCCCTCTGCTGGGAATACGGGAGCTGGGCACCCGGACACAGACAGCTCTAAGTGGAGGTAATTAGAGGAAGGTGCCAACCAGCCGTGGAGGCCAAATAAAAGGAGCACGGTAGCACACTGCGGGAGAGAAGGGGGAGAGACCGACACCAAGCAAATGTAGAGAAGAAGGACCGAGCAACACCTAAGTGATTTTCTTTGTTATATTTATTTTCTGTCTTAGTAAAGTTGTTTTTGCGGACTAAAGTCGAGCGTACAGAGTTTACCATGGAGGAGCTAGTGGCTCAGTTCATCCTCAGCCAGCAGAAGCAACAGGTTCTCCAGGAGCAAGCACTGGAGGAGCAGCACCAACAAAACCGCAGACTGGAGGGGCAGCACCAACAAAACCGCAGACTGGTAGCGGAGGTAACCCAGTTGAAGGTTGGGAGGGCTCAGGAGTCTGGCCCGAATCAGTTCCTGGTTCAGTTAAGGGAGGAAGATGACGTGGAGTCGTATTTGTGCACCTTCGAGAGCACGGCACAGCGGGAAGGATGGCCCAAGCCCAAGTGGGCCAACCTGTTGGCACCCTACCTCTCTGGGAAGGCCCAGAAGGCCTACTTTGATTTGAACACTGACCAGGCTGCGAATTGAGGGACTCAAACGGGAGATACTGAGCCGTTATGGGTTCAATCTCGCACGTCGTGCACAACTGGTCCACGACTGGGCCTTTGACCCCAACCTTTCCCCCCGGGCTCAGATGAGCGACCTAATGCGCCTTACCAAGGACTGGCTACTGACGGAAGTACCGTCCCTCCCGATGCTCGACAAGCTCGTCCTGGATAAATACCTTCGGACCCTGCCATACGAGATGAAGAAGATGGTGAGCATGCAGAACCCCCAGAGCCTAGAGGAATTGCTGACCGCGGTGGAAATTCACCAGAACACCCAGGAACTGCTGAGAGGGGCCCGAGCGGAGAGAGGAGACGCGGCGATGGGGACGAACAAGACAAAGAGAGGCGAGGAGCTAAAGGGGGCCTGGACGGAACCAGCCGAGGCTGTGAAGCAGGAGGGGGACCCAAATCGACAATGTCGGCGGCTGCTGGACCCAGATAAGAGACGCTGCTATGAGTGCGGTGAGGCGGGGCACCTCGCGTGGTGCTGTCCCGGCCGGGAGGAGGCCATGCCCTCCGCATCCCCTAGCTCTGGGCTCTGCTGGACTCCGGCAGCATGGTGACCCTGGCCCACCCGCAGTGGCTCACACGAGATGGGAAGGAGGAACCGGGGGACGAGGAGGTGACAGTGTCCTGTGTACACGGCGACACGAAGAGGTACCCAACAGTGCCAGTGAGGATAACCACCCCAAGGGGGGAGTACCAGATGCACGTGGGAGCTGTTCCTAACCTACCCATGTCCATTCTCCTCGGTCGAGACTGCCCTCTTCCAGGCACTGTGGAGGAGGGACCTGGGGAGGCGAGCACGGGAGGTAGGAAGAAAAGGAAAAAGGACGGTGGCCTGTGCAACCCAACCCCCGCCATGAGAGGTGTCCACTGGGCCCGAGTTGGACCCAGAGGAGGGAGACGACCCTGCTCGGGCAAGCGAGCCACTGTGCGAGAAAGACCTCAGGCTCCCCTTTATGGAGGTGGAGGCCCTAGACGGACCTCCCGACACGGGAATCCTCACAGGTCAGTTCGGGAAGGCCCAGTTAGAAGACCCCAATCTCCAGAACGCTAGGGGCCAGGTGATTGTGGTGGATGGCATACTGTTACCTGGGGTAAGTGATTGGCGCTACCCCCACTTCGCAATCAAGCATCATTTATTGTTTCAGGTAGTAAAGCATAATGGGGAGACAAAAGACTTGTTACTCATACCCAGCCAGTATGTTAGGACTGTGTTGCAGCTTGCCCACACGCACCTGCTTGGGGCACAGCGGGGAGCGGATCAGGAACTGGTTCCACTGGCCCGGAGTCAAGCGCGCCATGGAGGACTACTGCCGTAGTTGCCCAGAGTGCCAGATCACAGCTCCGAGGGTGCATTATCGAAACCCTTTGGTTCCCTTGCCCATTATAGGAGTGCCATTTGAGTGGGTGGCAATGGATCTGGTGGGTCCGTTGGTGAAGACCGCGAGGGGACACCAATACATCCTGGTAATCATGGATTACGCCACCCGGTATCCTGAGGCAATCCCGCTATGCATGGCGGCAGCAAAAGGTATCGCACGGGAGCTCTTCCATTTATTTAGCCGGGTGGGTATTCCGCGGGAAATCCTGACAGACCAGGGCACCGCGTTCATGTCTTGTGTGATGAAAGATGTCTGCAATCTGTTACAAATCAAACAGGTGAGGACCCGTGTGTACCATCCACAAACGGACGGGCTGGTGGAACGCTTCAATAAGACCCTAAAACAGATGCTGAAGGTCATCGAGAGAGATGGGAGGAACTGGAACCAGCTGCTGCTCCACCTGATGTTTTCAGTGCATGAGGTACCCCAAGCATCCACGTGGTTCTCCCCCTTTGAGCTCCTGTATGGCCGTCGGCCCCGCGGGCTGCTGGACCTAGACAAGGAGGTCTGGGAAGAGCAGCTGACCCCCCCTTCGCAGCGTAGTAGAACATGTGGAGGAGATGAGGGAGAGGATGAATGCGATTTGGCCAGTGGTGAGAGAGCACATGGCCCAGGCGCAACGTGCCCAGGAGCGCATCTACAATTGGGGATCCCAACCACGAGAGTTCCAACCTGGTGAGAAGGTCTTGGTGCTGATCCCTACAACGGAGAGTCAATTCCTGTCTACATTTACATTACATTTTAGTCATTTAGCAGACGCTCTTATCCAGAGCGACTTACAGTAGAGTGCATACATTTTATTACATTTACATACTGAGACAAGGATATCCCTACCGGCCAAACCCTCCCTAACCCGGACGACGCTATGCCAATTGTGCATCGCCCCACGGACCTCCCGGTTGCGGCCGGCTGCGACAGAGCCTGGGCGTGAACCCAGAGACTCTGGTGGCGCAGCTAGCACTGCGATGCAGTGCCCTAGACCACTGCGCCACCCGGGAGGCTATGTGGTATGGGCCCTACGGCATCGTTGAGCGGGTAGGCGACGTCAACTATAAGGGCCACCAACCAGGGCGTAGAAAACCCCTCCAGCTTTACCATGTGAACTTACTGAAGAAATGGCACGCACGCGAGACACTGTGCATAACGTGGACCTGGCCACAGCAGGGCCCGCCCTCGGTCAGAGTTGCAATGGGGGAAGATCTCAGCCCGACCCAACGACATTAGCACAGAGAGTTGGTCCAGCCCGCCCTCGTGGAACATCAGATCCACACCCGTCTGGGAGAAAAAGGGCGTAAATGGCCATACCGGATACCAGAAGCCCGGAGGGTGGCGGTACAGCTGGAAGTGACGACAATGTTAGAAATGGGGGTACTGGAGGAGTCACACAGTGAGTGGTCTAGCCCCATAGTGCTGGTTCTGAAGCCGGATGGAACCGTCCGCTTCTGTAATGACTTCCGGGGCCTGAACGAGGTCAGTAAGTTTGATGCATACCCCATGCCCCGGGTGGACAAACTGATCGACCGCTTGGTGATGGCGAGGTACATCAGCACCTTGGACCTGACGAAGGGGTACAGGCAGGTGCCACTGGCAGTGGCCTCCTGGGAGAAGACTGCCTTGTCCACCCCGGGGGGGGCTATACCACTACTGGGTTCTGCCTTTCGGGCTCCACGAGGCACCATCGACCTTTCAGCGACTCATGGACCGCGTCCTGCAGCCGCACAGTGAGTACGCAGCTGCTTATCTGGATGACATCATTGTGCACAGTGACATTTGGGAGTCTCATCTTTGTAAGTTACAGACCGTGGTTGATTCGCTAAGGGATGCAGGCCTGACCGCGAACCCCCACAAGTGCAAGCTGGGCTATGCCATGGTGGAGTACCTGGGATATCAGATCGGGAGGGGAAATTTGAAACCCCAAGAAGAAAAGAATCGCTGCCATTAGGGGATGGCTGGTCCCCCAGACCAAGAGGCAGGTGAAGTCAGTCCTGGGGTTAGCAGGGTACTACAGTAGATTTGTACCTAACTTTACCGCAATAGCTTATCCCCACTTCTCCCCACACAGACTTAACAAAGGCACGACTACCCCAGACGTTGCGATGGACGGAGGACACAGAGGCGGCGTTCCAGGCCCTGAAGGATGCGCTATGTTCGCACCCGGTACTCGTCACCCCGGACTTCTCAATAAACCTCCTGGTCCAGACAGATGCGTCTGACACAGGGGTAGGGGCCGTTTTGTCACAGGAGAAGGAAGGTGAGGAACACCCCATCAGGTATGTCAGCAGAAACCTCCTCCCGAGGGAGAAGAAATACTCGATTGTCGAGAAGGAGTGCCTCGCCGTGAAGTGGGCACTGGACACCCTCAAGTATTACCTCCTTGGGAGGAAGTTCACCCTAATCACTGACTATGCCCCCCTTGTGTGGATGGCAAGAGGTAAGGACCATGTCACCCGCTGGTTCCTGTCCTTACAGAGATTCTTTGTCATCCACAGGTCGGGGGCCCAGCACAGCAATGCGGACTCCCTATCCAGGAGGGATGCAAACCTAGCCTTGAGCACGCCTCCCTCCCAGTCAGGGCTAAGGGGAGGGGGTTGTGTGGTATCCCAGGAGGTCTACCCCGGGGAATGGTAGTAGAAGGGAGGTACGTGAGGCGACGTTGGCTCCCTCTGCTGGGAATACGGGAGCTGGGTACCCCGACACGGACAGCTCTAAGTGGAGGTAATTAGAGGAAAGTGCCAACCAGCCGTGGAGGCCAAATAAAAGGAGCACGGTAGCACACTGCGGGGGAGAAGGGGGAGAGACCGACACCGAGCAAAAGTAGAGAAGAAGGACCGAGCAAAATTATATATTTATTTTCTGTCTCAGTAAAGTTGTTTGTGCGGACTAAAGCCTCCCTGTCTCTGTGTCAATCTCTGCACGCTCAACCCAACACCCCACGGTTTACCACATGTTATTGACTGTACATTTGTTTATCCCATGTGTAACTCTGTGTTGTTTTTGTCGCACTGCTTTGCTTTATCTTGGCCAGGTCGCAGTTGTAAATGAGAACTTGTTCTCAACTGGCCTACCTGGTTAAATAACAGTGAAATAAAAATAAATAAAAAATAACAATCAGACAACAGTAAGACCACAGCACCAACCAAGGGTACTCTTACAAGAAACACTGCAAGGTGTGTAAAGGTACAAACCACTCTACGCTTGCAACTGTAGAAGGGAGGGTCTGTGTTTGTCATGCTTCGAGTCAGGTCACTGGAAGAAAAACTGTCTGTCGCCTGGGCCTAGTTACAGTCAGGCGCCCACACAAGCAACCAATGGAGTGGAGCCGCTAAACTAGCGGGCCCGCATTTGGAGGGGGGATATGCGGGTCAAGAGAAACAAACCCTCAAATGTGATGAAGATTTAGTACGACGATATGTGAACGCATATTGTGCAGCACCCGAAGGGGTTCGGATCATAGCGCAGAATATACAAAGAGAAATGCCAATTGATGAACTGTTTTATGCCCCAGTCACTGTAAATAACCAGTTCCAATTGAAAGGTATGCTTGACACCGGCTCCGTATTGTAAGCAAGGCAGCAGAGCAAAGCATGCTTGCTGAAAATATTAGTCTAGAGAAGAAGCCACTGTCAGAGCCAATCATTATCATTGGTGTAGGAGGGAAAACAGCACAACCAAAATGCATATATGAAGTTGACCACCCTTTAAGGATTGGCCCCTTTTTTCAATTTTTGCCTAAAATGACATACCCAAATCTAACTGCCTGTAGCTCAGGCCCTGAAGCAAGGATATGCATTTTCTTGGTACCATTTGAAAGGAAACACTTAGAAATTTGTAGAAATGTGAAAGGAATGTAGGAGAATATAACACATTAGTTCTGGTAAAAGATGATACAAAATATATATATTTTTTTTTGGAGTACTGGAGACTCAAATCAGAATGTACTGTACTTCGCAGCCATCACCTGTAGTTGAATACTTCTTGATCATGATGACTAGCCTGACATGTTGGCCGAGTGAAGAAATGCCAGAAAAAATATGGATAGTCACCCTCAACCAGGCTGTCACACTCCTTGCTAAACAAAAGCAACTGGTATGGGGGAGGCTACCCAACAGTGTGCTTATGTCTCCAGGGAGCATTATTGTGGTCAAACCCACTTCATCCAAGACCATGCCACAAAACATCATGGTGGGCCGAGTCATCACACCCATGTGGGGTGACAGGTCGGTGCCCATGAAAGTCACTAACCTATCGCACAAACCTATCATTCTAAAGAGAAACTGCAGGCTGGCTAATGTGTCTCCCTGTCTGGCTGTGGAGGACTTCACAGTTTTCCAAGGCTCCTGAAAGATGGAAGGGGGACCTCTAGGGAAGCAGCCCATCACAACCGGCTCTGTGGATTTGAAGTAGAGACTGATAGATGTAGGGTTGGGAGAGGTTGACATCGAACCCTATAAAATCAGTGAAGCAACAAGAGAGGAATTAGTTCAGTTACTTATTAACTACAATGATGTGTTCTTCAAGAGCTGGATTGTGGCGAATACAAGGGCTTTGAGCATCACATTTGGCTCATAGATGACAAACCGTTTCACCTACCATATTGTAGGGTTCCGCCTGCCCACTACCAGAAACTACGACAAGTATTGACGGAAATGGAGGAACAGGAAATAATCAGGAAATCCGTCAGCGAATATGCTTCCCCTCTAGTAATGGTGTGGAAGAAAGATGGTAGGCTCTGTATATGTACAGACTTCAGATGGTTAAATGCAAGGACACTCAAAGATGCACACCCACTTCCACACCAATCTGACTGTCTGCAGCACTAGGAGGCAATACCTACCTCAGTACAATGGACTTGACATCAGGCTTTTACAACATACCTATGTGTGAGGAGGACAAAAAGTATACAGCCTTCACTACCCCACTGGGTCTGCGTGAATACAATCGAATGCCGCAGGGCCTATGCAATAGTCCGCTTCATTTTTGGGGACGTAAACTTCAGTAAACTTGAGCCCAAAGAAATGTGATTTCCTGTGAAGTCGTTGACATTTTTGGGTCATGTCATTAATGGTGATGTGGACCCGACAAAGGTGGATGTGATATCCAAAATGATGAAGTCGGATCTAATGAAGGAAGATGGGTCCATACCCTCAGCACGAAGGAGCAAATCCTTCCTAGGAATGACATTCTACTATGAACATTTCATTCCAAACTGTTCTGCTATTGCCAAGCCGCTCTTTGCTCTCACTGCAGGTCAGAAGAGAAGGTGGAAGGTGAAGTCTGAGAAGCAAGCTGGCAGCTTCAGAAAGTTGAAATCTTCTGACTGGACTAATGAGTGTGATTCTGCACTTAACAGCCTTAAGGAGAAGTTGTTAAACTGTGCTGTTCTTGCTCATCCGGAATTTACAAGGCCATTGATCCTGTCAATCGATGCCTCCCTGGACGGGTTGGGGTTGTACTGTCTGAAATAGTTGCTGGTGAAGATAGAGCACGTCCCATCACTTGTGGCTCACAAAAGAAATATCCTGCCCACAGACAGACTTGGCCTTCAAAAGTTTAGCCACTGGCTCAAGCAGCATTCATTTGCAGTTTGGACTGATAATAATCCCCTCAGGTACATAATGATGAAACCAAAACTCCACGCCTGTGAGCAAGGTCATAGGGACAAAGAACATTGTGGCTGATTCCCTCAGTAGGGACCCATTTGCCAAGTTAGTTAGTCACAGGTTGATCAGTGAAAACTATGGCAGTCTGCTTGCTGAAGCTGATGCTATAGGATAAGATGGGATCCAAGATCTGTTTTGCTTGAAGGTCCAGAGTAACATAGTGAAAAAGCAAGCTGTGAAAATCTCTCTAAATCAGTCCGACAGCTGTCCTTTAACCTGTGGCTCTGCAGTACTGAAAGCGATCTGTGAAGTCTATTATCAGTGAGATGCAGTGATCGAAGCTCGAGCTGTACAGTTAGTGCAGTCTGTGCAACAACTCAAATCTCCAGGCCAAGACTCCCTTCCTGCGATCTATTTCGAAGAGCTTCAGCGGAGCCAAGAACTTGATCCTGCGATTTCAAAGGTTATTCTGTTCGTGAACCGCAAAAGATGACCTGCAAGACGAGAGGGGGATGGATTTAATTCACAAACCCTTGCACTCATCAAGCAGTAAGAAAAGCTCAGGGTCCAAGATGGAGTGCTTTACAGGGTGACAAAGGACCCTTTGAGCAAACAAAAGAGATATCAGTATGTGCTGCCACAAAGTATGAAGGAGAAAGCATTGAGTGGTGTGCATGACCTTGCTGGTCACCAAGGGCAAGCTAGAACTCTTCATTTGGCAAGGCAGCGTTTCTTCTGGCCCAAGATGGAGCATGATGTGAAGAAGTATGTCAAGTGCTGTCGGAGATGCATTCTGGCTAAGTCTCCTGAGCTGTCTGCTCAAGCTCAAGCTCCCCTCGAAAGCATCAGAACCTCCGCGCCTATGGAGTTAGTATGTCTCAACTTTTGGAGTGCTGAGGACAACAAGCAGCCCTCAGTGGATGTATTGGTTCTGACAGATCACTTCACCAAATTAGCTCACGCCTTTCCATGCACAAATCAAACGGCAAAGCAAGTTGCCAGAAAGATATGGGACGACGGATTTTGTGTTTATGGAATTTCTGAGCAGATCCACACGGATCAAGGGGCCAGTGTTGAGAGCGAGCTAATCGCAGAACTTCTGAAGCTTTCTGGTGTCGCAAAGTCACACACACCTGCGTGCCATCCCATGGGGAATGGAGGAGCGGAAAGGTTCAATTGAACTCTATGAAATATGCTTTACTTACTCCCTCTAAAAGAGAAATGGCCACAGCAGATACAAACCTTAATGTTTGTCTACAATACTACTGTACACGGGACTACTGGCTATGCACCATTTCAGCTCATGTTTGGTTGCATTCTGAGACTTCCTGTTGATGTAATGTTCAAGATTGTTTCGAGGAATCCTGTGGTTGTTGATTATATTAGCTATGTCAAAACACTGATGTCCCATCTCCATGAAGCAGCAAGTGTCGCTCAACAGCATACAGTTAAGGAACAACAGAAACAGACCAAAAACTATGACAGAAAAGTCAGGGGCACTCACTAGAACAAAGGAGGGTGCTTCTTGCTAACAAAGGATAAAGGTGAAAAAGAAAACGTGCAGACAAGTGGGAAGCTAAGGTGTACACTGTCATTGACAGAAACCTACATACACACATATATAAGCTGGTGGATGATAAAGGAAACACCAAGGTGGTACATCGCAACCTTCTTCTAGACATCAGCTTTCTGCCGGTAGAAACGCTTAAGGATGATTCTTGTTTATCTGAATCAGATGGAGCTGTAGATCCAGAGTGTGAGGTTCAGTCAATGGACCTTTCAGACTCTGACGAAGAGGAAAGCTCTGGAGATAGGACCAATTCATGGTACTCAGTGGAGTAGATTACGCTGCAAGTCAGGAATCTTCAGAGGAACAGGAGTCAGTATGAGATGAGAGGGAGCAAGAACATTCAGTGTACAGCTGTAGGGACAATCCAGACCAAGACCGTCAAGCCCAGCTACCTCTCAATAATGAGCCTGCCATTAGCATTCCTGACTATGACAATGTAGCTGTGGCCCCTGACAGAGAACCTTCAGGCATTCCAGACTCCATTGCGCCAGCTGATTTAGCTAGAGACCAAGACCTACAAAGACCAGGGTTCAGGTGATTCGCAAGATATGGTCAGAACACGCAAGGTTAGGGAAGTGAAATCTGTAAATCGTTTTATTGAGACAATGGCTCAGAGACCATTCACTATTAAGGGCTTAGCCACCAAACTAAGAAAGAAGTCCCAGTTTCTGCAAACTCTGTTTTAAAAGGTTTTACTCGTTTTACTGTGGATACAGATACTTTGTACCTGTTTCCTCCAGCATCTTCACAAAGTCCTTTGCTGTTGTTTTGGGATTGATTTGCACTTTTCACACCAAAGTACGTTCATCTCTAGGAGACAGAACGCGTCTCCTTCCTGAGTGGTATGATGGCTGCATGGTGTTTATACTTGCATGCTATTGTTTGTACAGATGAACATGGTGCCTTCAGGCATTTGGAAATTGCTCCCAAGGATGAACCTGACTTGTGGTCTACAATTTTTGGGCTGATTTCTTTAGATTTTCCCATGATGTCAAGCAAAGAGGCACTGAGTTTGAAGATAGGCCTTGAAATACATCCACAGGTACACCTCCAATTGACTCAAATGATGTCAATTAGCCTATCAGAAGCTTCTAAAGCCATGAAATAATTATCTGGAATTTTCCAAGCTGTTTAAAGGCACATTCAACTTAGTGTATGTAAACTTCTAACCCACTGGAATTGTGATACAGTGAATTATAAGTGAAATAATCTGTCTGTAAACAATTGTTTGACAAATTGTGTCATGCACAAAGTAGATGGGACATCTAAATTTGTGGAGTGGTTGAAAAATGTGTTTTAATGACTCCAACCTAGGTGTATGTAAACTTCTGACTTCAACTGTAGCTTCATTCATAATTGCTCTTCTCGAATGACACAAGCGACTGGCTGTACTTTGACACGGTTATTCAGGGACATTGTCTGGATGAGCGGGTCTTCCCAGGGGCTGGAACCACAGAGGATGGAAGGGGTTGTGTTTTATGTGGGCAATGGCTGTTCTGCACTTCTCATTTGGGGGAGAAGTTCTGTCTCTGCATGTGAACAGCTCAGCATTGGAGAAGACAGCTGCAGACGGGAGGTTTGCGCAAAATTAGCCCCCTCCAACGCCCGATTCACTCAGCCAGGCAAACCCCCACAGTCTCCATCTCTCTCTCTCTCCCTCCCCATCTCCCTCAACTCGGCCAGCATTCCATCATTCGCGAGGGAGAGAGAGAGAGACAGAGAGATAGAAAGATAGAAAGAGAGAGAATAAACAAATTCAGCCCCAAACAAAAGGGAAACACAAAAGGATCTACATCCAGCTGAGACCTTGGGGGAATTTGTTCTCTCCAACAAACACTCCAGCGCTCCGAATGGCTCACATTGGCCAATTAGGCTAAGAGGATTACTCTTCCCTGACCGCTCTCTCTCTCTGCCATATGGACATCAGTCCTCGAGGGACACACTCATAATGTCTGAGAAGAACAGAGGAAACGAGGAAGAGAGAAACAGAGCAAGAGAGAGAAAGAGCGAGGGAGAGAGAAAGAAGGAAGAGAGAGACTACATGCTTTCGTAACGAGAACAATGTTCTATGTTCTAACTGTGTGACTTTCATATAAATGTGGATGCAATGGCTAGGGAAATTACATATGTCTGTGCATTTTCTTCTGTATGTGTGTGAGTAAGTGATAAAAAGTTTGGTTGGCTGCGTGCGTCAAAGTTGGGCGCTACTATAAAACACGCGTCCTGGTAGCACCACACAGCATATTACATAGATTTCTTAAAGTGAGAGAGAGAACAAGATAGAGTGAGAGGGTTGGAGCCAGACTGAGGTCTAACTGTGTTATACAAGCATTCACTTCTCTCCCTCCCGTTCCCATATCACATTCTGAGTAGAAGCAAGGCAGGAATATGCTCCGACCAGCACATTTCTCTCTCAGACACAACATCAGATAGACAGGCCTCTCTCTCTCTCTCTCTCTCTCTCTCTCTCTCTCTCTCTCTCTCTCTCTCTCTCTCTCTCTCTCTCTCTCTCTCTCTCTCTCTCTCTCTCTCTCTCTCTCTCTCTCTCTCTCTCTCTCTCTCTCTCTCTCTCTCTCTCTCTCTCTCTCTCTCTCTCTCTCTCTCTCTCTCTCTCTCTCTCTATTTCAATTCAATTCAATTGACTTTATTGACATGGCAAGTTCATTATTACTTACATTGTCAAAGTATACATATCGAAAAATAAAAATCTAATATATATGTATATATATACAAAATATATATATATTTATATATAAATAAATGGTGGAACCAACAGTAATAATAATAGTAGTAGTGGACATGGGATTACCATTAACAGCAACTACAACAACAATATTAATCAGAACAACAATATATTAAATCAATGGTAGTAGACCAGTGTCAACATGACTTGAGAAGACATATGACCTGGTATGAAAGACAAAACAAAACTAAGCTAAATGGGAAATATTATCAACATTACTTTGCATTTTTCACTGGCTGTCCCTCAGGTTGTGGCAGGAGGACACATATTTGGCTGCCAAAATTGCACATTTTGGCTTTTCACCCAATAAATATTTGATTTTTTCTTCATCTTTTATAGTTTCAAATTCTTTGTATTGAGTTATAATTTTGGGAAAGAAATATGCTCTTAGGTCTGAGTATTTGTCACAGTGTAGTAGGAAATGCACCTCTGTCTCTACCTCTCCCCTGGAGCAGAGTGAGCACAGCCTGTCCTCTCTGGGCAGCCAGGTTTGTCTGTGACGACCGGTCTCTATAGCCAGACTGTGCTCACTGAGTCTGTACCTAGTCAATGTTTTCCTCAGTTTTCTATCAGTCACAGTGGTCAGATAGTCTGCCACCATGTACTGTCTGTTTAGAGCCAAATAGCATTGAAGTTTACTTTGATTTTTTGTGGTGTCTTTCCAATAGGTGATATATTTTTCTTTTTGTTTTGTGATGATTTGGTTGGGCCAGATTTTCTGAGGGCTGTCCCGAGGCTCTATGGGGTTGGTTTGGGTTGGTGAACTGAGCCTCAGAACTAGCTGGCTGAGGGGACTCTTCTCTGGTTTCATCTCTTGACATTGTAGAGCTGTGTGATGGAATGTTTTGGGGTCACTTGTTTTTAGATGGTTGTAATATTTGATGGCTCTTTTTTCTATTCGAATGAGGAGGGGGTATTGGCCCAATTCTGCCCTACATGCGTTATTTGGAGTTTTTCTTTGTACTTGCAATACAGTCTTGCAAAACTCTGCATGCAATATTTCAATTGGATGTTTGTCCCATTTGGTAAATTCATTATTAGAGAGTGGACCCCATACTTCACTGCCATATAGAGCAATTGGTTCTATAACTGATTGAAAAATTTTGAGCCAGATTCTAATTGGAATTTCAATTTTGATGTTCCTTTTAATGGCATAGAATGCTCTTCTTGCTTTGTCTCTCAGCTCATTCACAGCCATGTGAAAGCTACCTGTGTTGCTGATATTTAGTCCTAGATATGTGTAGTTTTTGGTGTGTTCTAATAGAACTGTGTCCAAATAGAATTTATATTTGTCATCCTTATTTCCCGACCTTTTTTGGAATATCATTATATTTGTTTTTTTTAGGTTAACGGTCAGAGCCCAGGTCTGACAGAACCTGTGAAGACGATCTAGGTGCTGCTGTAACCCCTCTTTAGTGGGAGACAGCAGCACCAGGTCATCTGCGTACAGCAGACACTTGATTTCAGTGTTGTGTAGGGTGATACCAGGTTTTTGCCAATTCATTAATGTAGATGTTAAATAATGTTGGACTTATTGGGCAGCCCTGTTTCACTCCACGCCCCTGAGAGAAGAAGTCTGTTTGCTTGTTGCCAATTTTAACCGCACATTTGTTTTTAGTGTACATTGATTTAATAAAATCATATGTTTTCCCTCCAATACCACTTTCTATTAGTTTATAAAAAAGACCTTCGTGCCAAATTGAATCAAATGCTTTCTTGAAATCTACAAAACACGAGTAGATTTTGCCTTTGTTTTGGTTAACTTGTTTATCAATTAGAGTGTGGAGGGTGTAAATGTGGTCTGTTGTACGATAATTTTTTAGAAATCCAATCTGGCTTCTGCTCAGGACGTTGTGTTCGTCAAGGAAATGATGTAGTCTGCTATTTATAATACTGCAGAGAATTTTCCCCAAGTTGCTGTTAACGCAAATTCCTCTGTAATTATTTGGGTCAAATTTGTCTCCATTTTTATAGATTGGTGTGATCAATCCCTGGTTCCAAATATCGGGGAAAATACCTGCAGTGAGGATAATGTTGAAGAGTTTGAGTATAGCCAATTTGAATTTGTGGTCTGTATATTTGATCATTTCATTTAAAATACCATCAGCACCACAGGCCTTTTTGGGTTGGAGATTGCATAGTTTTTCCAATAATTCTTCTTCTGTAATTGGGGTATCCACAGGATTCTGATAGTCTTTGACACTCTCTCTCTCTCTCTCTCTCTCTCTCTCTCTCTCTCTCTCTCTCTCTCTCTCTCTCTCTCTCTCTCTCTCTCTCTCTCTCTCTCTCTCTCTCTCTCTCTCTCTCTCTCTCTCTCTCTCTCTCTCTCTCTCTCTCTCTCTCTCTCTCTCTCTCTCTCTCTCTCTCTCTCTCTCTCTCTCTCTCTCTCTCTCTCTCTCTCTCTCTCTCTCTCTCTCTCTCTCTCTCTCTCTCTCTCTCTCTCTCTCTCTCTCTCTCTCTCTCTCGTATGCACCACAGGAGAAACACAATAACAGATAAAATAGGGCCCACTCTGCATGGCAATCAGACCACAGTCACGCTAGTCTGAAAAGATGTAGCCTGATAGCTCACTCTGCTGAAGGGAGGGATTTTCTGTTCACCAAGCAGGGACTCTGCCGGCGCTTTTGACACATTTTAAATCACTTTGGAAAGAAAATAGTTTGGTGATGAGAGCCAGATCTGTGATCTGTGAGGCCCTGGTTATGTGACATCATCAGTCAGAGACCAGCAGACTGAGTTATGGGGGAAACAAAAGGAGCCAACTACCTGTAACACCCCTTCCCCTGGCTCTCCCCCTCCTCTCACATCTCCCCTAATCAGAAACACATACTGAGGGTGAGAGGTCACGAGTTTATCTGGGGTGATAAGTTGCATTTCTCGCATGCATTTTTTTTTTACATAAATGGAAAGTTATCACGTCCTCCCATGTTCTGTAAATGTTTCATTACTCTAGAACCTATCGAGGTCATGTATGTTTCATTACTCTAGAACCTATCGAGGTCATCTATGTTTAATTTCCAATCAAAGATAACCCTGAATCCACTTTTCCTCAGCAACAAACCTTTAGGGTAAAGCAGAAAACAAGAGGAAATCCACAGAACTATTTACAGTATATGGGGAAACCCTCAACATCCCTTCTCCCTCACCTGTGGGGAAACCCTCAACATCCTCATCCCTTCTCCCTCACCTTATAACCGGGGTCTCCATCCCTCGTACCAAGGATCCCAGACAAACCCACTAATAGGGATGGCTGGCTCCGGTCACAGTGACTATTCAGTCCACTGGACCCTCTGAGTCACATGTCACAATGTCACAGGGAAAATGTCAGCGTGTCATCGTTCAGCAGAGAAGAGAGGCCACAGAGACACATTTAGCAACACACAATACAATGTGGACACTCACAAACAAGCCGATTGTGAATCATTGCTTAGAAGGTCACAAGTGCATTTAGTTTACAAAGGAGTGAAGCAGAATGTTCGATCACTATGTCCTGAATGAGATTCTGTAATCTCTGACTTAGAGACTCAGACTTACCATTACTTTCTACTGCAATGTTAGGATCATTGTCAAAGAATCATATAACTGTGGGTTATTTTAGGTGAAAGACTATAAACAGACTATTGAATGCAACTTAATGAATAGAATATGGGACTTAGTATTGTGGATACACAATTGTGTCATAATGACGCACAACATGAACAACACACGCACATCCAGTCTTCACCCTAACTCAAGGTGACTGCAAAAGGAAAAATAAAAAAACATGTTCTGTATCACAATTCATCCATTAAAAAAACTCCCCTAGGCAACAGAAATGTTTGTGCATTTACATAAACATTCATATAAATGCATAAATATTTTGAACCAACAGAGTCCACCCTCATACCCCTTGTGTGAGGGTAAAGGGGAAAGGGGGAGGGAGTGTATGTGAAGATACGTTTTAGCAGGAGGCTGAAAGGTGTGCTACACAGGTGTTTAACACCCCACTCTCTCCTTTTAGTTACGCTCCCTCAAGGTCGGGACATGACATTCTATTAGTGGAACGGGCTGAGAGAATTTACGAGCTGAGAAGGACATGTGTGTGTATGGGGGGGGGTCTGTCTGACACAGGGGGGCCATCACTGCTTTTTTGAATGAGTCCTCAGACACACGCAGACACACGCAGGTGGACATGACTGATAACTGATAAAAAATAAAACTTGTTTTTCAACAGATTGTTTCATAATCTGTAATGCTGCAGCCATAGAGATCCTATTATCAAGACACTAGGCGAGACCCAAATGCAGACACAGGAGGCAGATGGATGGAGTTGAAGATGTTTAATAAATACAAAGGGAATAGGCAAGAGAATGGTTGTGGACAGGCAAAAGGTCATAACCAGAGTCCAGGAGGTACAGAGTGGCAGGCAGGCTCGAGGTCAGGGCAGGCAGAATGGTCAGGCAGGCGGGTACAAAGTCCAGAAAACAAGCGACACCTGGAGGGGGTGGAGACAATAACGAGGACAGGTGAAACAGATCAGGGTGTGACACCTATAAATTGTTTAAATTATTCTAATTCCTAATACTATGACTGTGGCAGCCAGTCGGTGGTGGAGTCAGACACACATAGAGAAGAGAAGCTCCAAAAGCATGGTAGCACATTCCCCTCTCTCTCCAGCTCCCCCCACCCACTCTCACCCCCCTCCATCTCCAGCCTCTCTCTCCATCTCCAGCCTCTCTCTCCGTCTCCAGCCTCTCTCTCTCTCGTCCCCAGGTCCCTGTGATCATTTCACTTGCAAATGATCACTGAGGAATTTCTCTTCAGAGGCTTTGATAAAATATTCTTTCTCTTGTCCCCCTCCCCTGAACCACAGCCGTACTCATACGAGCCATATGAGTCAGTCAGAGCGGAGCGGGGGCCTTGACATGGTCTTACAAAGGTTTAGCAACAAAACAACTAACTTTGATGAACATTAAGAGACTACAACCCAATTCAATGCAACCCAGAGGAGATGCCAAATGAAAGCGATGAACATCTGAGTCCTTTTTAGGTTTTCCAAATTTTTGTTTATTTTGATCTTTGGAGAAAAAAGGTAAAAAGTTCTGAAAAGTAGCCTAAGTTATTGCATTCAAGTTGAAAGTCAAAACCACAGTAATCACGCTAGCTGTTTGCTGTTACAATGGCTCTATGTAACACACACACATTAGATTGCCAACCTCTAAGTTGACCTGGCATTGAAGGTTAACAAAGGCATCTCTAACACCCCTGAGGTATCATTCTACAAACCAATCAGTGGATGAAAGAGGACACAAGGAAAGCACACCAAATCATTGGTTTTGGGAAGAACAGTCCTACTACTCCCAGCCTCAGTCTGTTTGTGCTGCCATGCCAACTCCTTGTCACCTATTGTCATGCCAACTTGTCACTCATTGTAATTCCAACACCTTGTTACCTTTTGTCATGCCAACTTGTCACTCATTGTCATGCTAAATATTTGACATCTATGGACTTGGCAAGAGCCCACACAAATCTGGGACCAGGCTATATATAACCCATTTAGGTGTAAGTGGTACCCTGCATCACCATAGCTACCATCACCATACTCCCCACCCCTACCAGGTGCATTCAAGCAATCTGAGGCTCCATTGCAGCAGCAGTAGTTCATTTTCCAGCAAAAATACCCAGACATTAGTGGTGTAGTCGTGGTGAATGGAGAAGTGGGTATACTTTAATTTGGCCAAATGAAGGGTGCCCTGTGTGAAAAATGATATGAGAAAAAGATGTAGGCTACTCTGAATGACCTATAATCATGGTAATACATCCACCATGATATCAATCATTAAGTAATAGGCCTAGCCCTTGTGGCTGATATGTTGGACTAACGGACCAGATGAGCACAGAGGAAAGAAAAGGAACAGATTTCTGTGGTGGTGCGTTAAATGAGAACGGGATACTCGAGTTCCTACACTTCACAACAGCTACAGGCTTGGATGCTAGTCGCTGCTGATTCATCTCTACATTGTACATTTTGCAAGAGGAGATTTATGGATTACAAAAAGGCCTAGGCAACATTCAATTCCATACACCATGGTTCCCACATATTTCTACCCTAATATTAATATTATTGTATAACTTTTCTAGGCTGTAGTCTTTGCCACATGATGTCTGTAAGCTTAGGCTATTTAGTCTATAGAGGAAATTGTGATGGCTACCAGATTGAATCAGGGCCCTGGCCTAATCCTCATATCCTGTCCCTAAAGCGCTTATATTGAACAAGCTAAGTAAAGAGGCTAGTCTAACCTGTGGAACTCATGGGAATAAATGCACCATTCTCGTTATGAATTTGAATATCAGGAGTCAGAGAACGGAGAGCAGTGCGGATCTGTCCTTTGCTGAAATCTTTTATTTTACTTTTGCGGCTCAGCCAGAGCTGGCCAAGCCACATTACCTGCCCGTGGTGCTGAATAATATAAGCCTATATTATTGTTTACCACTCACTCTTTTCAAGCCCACATTGACAAATGTGGGTGTAACTTCCACTACACCACTGTCCAACACATGTACTGTAAGTTAGAAATTGTGCAATAACAACAAAAAATACAACATGCCGGTTATTATTGCCAAGTAGGCAGCGCAAGTGAGCAACTACACAACCGCTGATAAAACAGGCCGACTGTCCGAGTCCGACAGTGAACAAACATAATGAAATATTTGTATCACCTACATATTCAGAGAGACAGAGAGAGAGCGAGAGAGAGAGAGAGTCTACAGCAGCAGACAAGTGCAGTGATAAAATGGGGGAAATTATTCTGTCTCAAAATAATGGATGAAGTGTTCAGTCCGACAGTCCAACCTAATGAAATAATCAACATATTATTAGATCAAATTGACCACTCCCAATCAAAGAAGCAATCTACAGCAGGCCTACAGGCACAACAAGTGGATTCAGGACCATGGTCAGCGCATCGGCCAGACACCAGCTCGGCACTGGATTGGAATACGCGCAAACTGTTTATTGTACAATTGCACAAAGAAGCAATATAGAATAGAAAGCCCTGAAAGTGTTTTTATTAAGCCCAAAAGTGCACACTTTTGCCATATGAAAACAGCCACACAAAATACAATTCATACACTTTAGGTCTATTGCTTGAACTGTACTGCGGGTATGAAATTAATAGCTCACTTTGAATAAGCAAACACTTCTGTATAGGCATTCAGGCATGAACAAATTAAATCATTATACATAATACCACTGCGGGTCTGAATACAATAGCTCACTGGAACCAGCAAACATAACCCTGGCCTACCAAGGCAGACATGAAAACATGAAATCATCACTCATAACCTAATATCACAGTGGATGAATACAGTAGCTCAGTTTGAGTCAAACACATATATGCCTGGCCTACCAAAGCAAGCATGAAAACATTAGGCAAAATCATAAATAAACAGTATTCAGGTGTACCTTTCTTTTACAGCCCAGCCTTGATATAGAAGATGGAGATTATTTCATCATAGTCCAAAGAGACACTAAGTTCCCTTTCAAGGGACAACAGAGCTAAATTGTTGAGACGTGCAGTCAGCATGGAAGATCTGATCAAGGTTTTGATATGGCCTGTAGTGGAGAAGAGTCTCGACAGTACATGAAGTCATAAGAAGGGTGAGGATGGCCCTTAGTAGTCTATTGATGTTAGAGCTGCAGCTATCCACAACTTCAATAAGGGATGGACATTTCTGCCCCCCCCCCCCAATGGGTGGTTTGGAATTCCAATTGTTAGAGCCTATCCTGCCCATGATATACTAGGCAACATACACATGGCCAGTAGATTAATATAAATTGGCATTGTTTTACGTTGTTACCTAGCAACGTACTACTACCACAACACTGTCTCATCTGCCCAGCCATGCAATGTATAAACTTGTTCTCCACTGTGAAAAGCGTAGACATCATTTTTATGGATATATATACAGTTGAAGTCGGAAGTATACATATACAAATACATTTAAACTCAGTTATTCACAATTCCTGACATTTAAACCTAGTAAACATTCCCTGTCTTAGGTCAGTTTGGATCACCACTTTATTTTAAGAATGTGAAATGTCAGAATAATAGTAGAGAGAATTATTTATTTCAGCTTTTATTTCTTTCATCACATTCCCAGTGGGTCAGAAGTTTACATACACTCAATTAGTATTTGGTAGTATTGCCTTTAAATTGTTTAACTTGGATCAAACGTTTCGGGTAGCCTTGCACAAGCTTCCCACAATAAGTTGGGTGAATTTTGGCCAATTCCTCCTGACAGAGCTGGTGTAACTGAGTCAGGTTTGTAGGCCTCCTTGCTCGCACACGCTTCTTCAGTTCTGCCAACAAATTTTCTATAGGATTGAGGTCATGGCTTTGTGATGGCCACTCCAATACCTTGACTTTGTTGTCCTTAAGCCATTTTGCCACAACTTTGGAAGTATGCTTGGGGTCATTGTCCATTTGGAAGACCCATTTGCGACCAAGATCTAACTTCCTGACTGATGTCTTGAGATGTTGCTTCAATATATCCACATCATTTTCCTACCTCATGATGCCATGAATTTTGTGAAGTGCACCAGGCCCTCCTGCAGCAAAGCACCCCCACAACATGATGCTGCCACCCCCGTGCTTCACGGTTGGGATGGTGTTCCTTGGCTTGCAAGCGTCCCCCTTTTTCCTCCAAACATAACGATGGTCATTATGGCCAAACAGTTCTATTTTTGTTTCATCAGACCAGAGGACATTTCTCCAAAAAGTACGGTCTTTGTCCCCATGTGCAGTTGCAAACCGTAGTCTGGCTTTTTTTATGGCGGTTTTGGAGCAGTGGCTTCTTCCTTGCTGAGCGGCCTTTCAGGTTATGTTGACATAGGACTCGTTTTACTGTGGATATAGATACTTTTGTATCTGTTTCCTCCAGCATCTTCACAATGTCCTTTGCTGTTGATCTGGGATTGATTTGCACTTTTCGCACCAAAGTACATTCATCTCTAGGAGACAGAACTCGTCTCCTTCCTGAGTGGTATGATGGCTGCGTGGTCCCATGGTGTTTATACTTGCGTACTATTGTTTGTACAGATGAACGTGGCACCTTCAGGCGTTTGGAAATTGCTCCCAATGATGAACCAGACTTGTCTTAAAAAATACAATAACTCCAGAGCGGATTACATCAAAAACTACAGTAAATTCCTTTGGAGTTATTGGTACTTTATGAAAACCAAAAATGTGGCATATTTAAATAAAATACCTTTATCATTGTACGGTTGACTCACCAATAGAAGATTGTTTTGGAACCATTTCTCCAAAAACAAGGACTTGCCGTTGTATAAGATATCTCTATTGTTTTTTTTTCAATAACACAGTAGAAGAAATGTGAGGCCACCTAAATTTGAAAAAAACATACTCCGAGATAAAATTCAATATAGTTGTAGGATTCTTCAGGAATTGCTTAATCCAATTAATCTTGAAAGTTTTATTCAAGTGGGGAAATCAAGAATATTGAGACATGGGCATGAAAAATAAAGTAAAAATCCCAAAATAGTATAAAACTCACCGGAGACCAAATCTGAGTAATCTATGATATCTAGTACCAGTCTCATATTATTTTAGATGTGTCTATTTCTCATAAACCCTGACTGGGACTCATCTACAATGGCATCCAAAAACAGCCTTTAATTGTTTAGCAAGGACAAGTGCTATTATCTTATAATTGTTATTTAAGAGGCCAACTGGATGCCAATTATCAATGAGTAGGAATTAGAGTAATTAAACCTTGCTACTAGTGTGAGGGAGTACTTCATTGGCTGAGTACACTTAAAATAGAAAGGGAGCCAATTCTTTGGAAAACAACTTTGTAGAATTGCAGTAATACCATTAACCCCAGGGGATTTGTTCATTTTAAGGTCATCAATAGCCTCTATAATTTCCTCTAAGGAGATGGCTTTATCACAGAAGTGTTGCTCAGAAGAATCAATAAAGGTAACGTTTCCAAGAGAATCGAAGAACTGTGCTGCAGACTCCTCACAGTACCAAGAGGTATATACTGTAAGTTCCTGTAAAAATTGTCACAGTAGTTGGTAATTATCCTAGGATCATCAGAGATCATGTCATTCACATTTAACTGTTGAGTAGTGTTACTTTTACATGTAGATTTGTTCTGCTCAGGGCCGGTGTTATGGGCAGGTCTTTGGGGGCCTGGCCCGCCCTACCGTACCTCCTTGTCTGTCGAATATAAAATACAGATAATTTATTTGACAGAGATGTGCACTGACAGAAAGACCCATCATTGTCAGATGAAGCATCCGAGCAAGCGAAACAGTGACTCTCTGTCTCAGTATGTGTAGACCATGTATCTGATGCTGTCTGGACATTCTCTTTTTTTGCCAGACCGCAGCAGATATATGTCCCTACATATTGTAAGACAGAAGGGCGCTGTTTCGGTCGATCGGATGTTATTTTTGACTAACGTGCGAAGGAAACATACTTTTTGAAGTGATTACTTTTAGAATCAGATGAAAACATCATGACTGGTTGTATTCATGCCACATTAAAAAGGTAGGCTAATACATTTTTACAGTTAAATTATATGTCGTTACTATAAAACCTACAAAAGATCCTCTAAAGCACTGCTCATGAATTAAAATGTTTTATTACTCTGCCATTTTTAATGTCATGCCCTCCTCCGTCCTTGACTTTTCCCAAATAAGTCTATAATACACACTGTCGTTGTTAGAATCTTAATTTCACAAACATAACAGGTGTTATAGACAGTTTTAGGAGGGCATGTCAGTTTTATATGGTTTTCCCTGTTGCACCTCCTTCTCCGGATAGTTGAAGATGTCATGCTCTGTTGATAATCTCCCCGATAAAAGCCAAGAAAGGAAACCTAAACTATACCAAAACTAATTTCACACATATTATAACGGATTAAATAAATTTAGTAGGCTAAAGTATTATGGGGGAGAATGGGTGAGTTGATGAGTTCATGAGCGAGCGGAGGCGAACGATGCATAATTATGTAATCACCAATTGAGAATGAATAACAGGGCAGGCCATTCTATTGTATTGATCTATTCCAATTACAATCTCAAAATGTTATGTACTCTATCAGTCTACTCTGGCCTATTTGGAGTACACAGTGAGTGCGTGCGTCATTTACAATGGCAAGAAAACCAAGACGAATGGATGCACTCGTTAGCGTTGCTACAAAATCTGAATGAAAACGACTCAGATGGTGTGGAAGAAATGAATCATGATGACATCTCTGATGAGTATTCTTCTGATTCTGAGCCTCAACCTGAACCTACACCTCCCAGGCACAAGCGCAAAAAAGCCAGAATTGTGAGAACTGAGCAGGTGCCCAAGCCACCACCAAATGAAACGGTGAGACAGGAGAGGGGACAGCACAGTTTGGAATAGAACAAGCCAGAGAGAATTCTACGGGCTAGTGATGGGCATTCCGGCTCTTTTCAGTGAGCCGGCTCGTTCGGCTCAGCTCACCAAAAAGAGCCGGCTCTTAAGCACAATGTATTTAAAAATGCATTGGTTTGTTATGAAAGATAATGCTATTAAACATGTGCATTTAAAGTATAACTTTTTAATGTATATAAACAAAGTGTATATAAATCTAACCATTCAAAACGAATACAATCTGAACAACATAATAATAGAATATTGCTCCATATCAAAGAAAAATAAATAACAATGTGCAAAACTGCAGCATCCCACTTAAAACACTAAACTGGTCCCTCTTTTCTCTCTCTTCTTTATTGCCATGTTAAAACCAGCAGCACACAGCAATGCTGACCATATTTTGCTTTTATGAGAGATTTGCATTCAGAAATGCAAGCTGCCCCACATGAGGGGCTGATGCGGTTTCTTCTCTCAGTAATTATTTGTCCCGTTTTCGAGAAGACCCTCTCAGAGGGAACGGATGTGGCCACTATGCAGAGTCTCCCTGTTATGACTTTAGTAAGTCATGGGTAGACAGAGGCCTTGTTCTTCCACCAGCTCAGAAGATCTGCAGATCTTTGGAGGAGGGGCTCCTCCAAATAGGATCGGACCTCCATTATGGCATCTACTGAGGGATTCCTTCCTGCTGAATCCCCAGTTGCTCTCTCGTCATCAGCATCCAAACAGCAGACGTTTGGAAATTGCTCCCAAGGATGAACCAGACTTGTGGAGGTCTACAATTATTTTCCCGAGGTCTTGGCTGATTTCTTTTGCTTTTCCCATGATGTCAAGCAAAGAGGCACTGAGTTTGAAGGTAGGCCTTGAAATACATCCACAGGTACACCTCCAATTGACTCAAATGATGTACATTAGCCTATCAGAAGCTTCTAAAGCCATGACATAATTTTCTGGAATTTTTCAAGCTGTTTAAAGGCACAGTCAACTTAGTGTATGTAAACTTCTGACGCACTGGAATTGTGATACATTGAATTTTAAGTGAAATAATTGGTCTGTAAACCAACCTAAGTGTATGTTAACTTCCGACTTCAGCTGTACATATATAATACTGGATTAAATAATGATGTAGTAATAACTGCTTATTGTACCTCTCTCCACTGATCTCCATAGTGACCTGCTCAAAGGGTTCCAGGACTCTGCACACCTCCTTCACCACCTCGCATTCCACTTGGGTCAGAGCATCAACAGGTGCATTGACAATGGCCAGGGTAGAGATGATGGCATTCTTTGACTCAAGAAACCGCATCAACATATACAATGCTGAATTTCACCTTGTAGTGCAGTCAGGCATCCCCATCTCGCATTGTGTAGACTTTAGTTTTTCAGCACCTACTGTGCTCCTGTGGAAGTTTTCCACAGCTGCTTTCACTTTGTCTACAGTGGTTTTCATCACCTTCAGAGCATCTCTTACAATCATGTTAATTGTGTGGGAGGGACATGGATGATGGGTCCATTTTAAAATGTTCATGGCTTTGGTTATGTTAGCTGCATTGTCGTTAACACAACAGACCACTTTTTCATCTACTTGCCATTCTCTGGCCACTCTCAACAGTTCCTCTGCCAAGTTCTCTGAGGTGTGTCTGTCGTTGAACTCAAAGCAGTCCAGAAGACAGCTATACATCGAAAAGTCTTCATGAAGTGACATGTAACCGACATGTAAGAAGTGGTTATCCTTGATGTCCAGCAGTCAGTGGTAAGGCAAACTGCAGTAGCTTTTTGGACTCTTTCCCGCACTGAAGCCTGTGTGCTCTATAGTTGTGGAATAAGTGCTTTTAAAAGGGTTTTCCTGCTTTCAATTGTGTACATTGAATTTAGACTATTGCTATTAATTTCTAAAACCTCTGTCCTCCACGATCGAAAATGGCTGAAAATCGGTGGCAATCATTTTACCCAATGCAATATCAATTTGGCCTTGTTTTGCTACAGACATAGACTTTGGCATAAACTGGTCCATAGAAGACTGCGTTGCTGTGGGTCGCGGAGTAGGCCTACTTGACTGAGTGGATACATCTCTACGTGTGGAGGTGCTGGCTCCACCACTATCACTAGCAGGCTCGCTAGTTTCTCGAAGCTCCGCTACAGCTAGCTTCACATTTGGGTGCACAGTTCGCATATGCCGGTGTAGGTTGTGCGTAGATCCGGCTTTATATGAGATTTTGTTTTGGCAAATTCTACACTGTGCTCTAACATTGTCTACATTATTAAAATGCATCCAAATGATACTGTGCTTCCAACTCATTTTCCAGCTGTTGTTTTCACAGCTGTCCTTCCTCTCTCTCCTCAGCTGCTAAGTGTGTGACTGTGAGTGAGTTGGCTCGGCCCTCACGCCTCTTTGGTTCATTGGTTGACACTGTGTGTCTGACTGACAGAAACAACAGGTGAGGCTGTTAGTCTGAGCAGACAGTCAGAACGAATGTGTGTGTGCGCTTGAGCATTTAGGCCTATATTATTTTATAAATGTTTTTGTTCTTTGAATTAGTTAATTCTATTCATTTAAATATTTTGATTATTCATATCTTAATTTTTAAAATATTTTTATGAATCGATTCGGCTCTTTTGATATGCGAGCCGACTACCAACGTCCACCTACAAGAGCTGGCTATTAGAGCCGACTCGTTCGCGAATGACCCATCACTACTATGAGCTATTATCAGCATAAACATTGTATCACTGAGAGAGCAGACCCTACATCGCAAGCAAGAAACAAAATCAGCAACGCATTCAACAGCTTCCGTTGTTTAGGCTATGTGACATGGACATGCTCCAACTGATAATTGACTTTTTGACTGCTGTCATATCAACACATATTTATTATGCCATTATTGCTTTTGTGATAGCACATTTGGCGCTTGTAATGATGTTTATGCTACTGATGTTTTTGTCATTTGACTATGCATCTTGCTGACTGTGCGTCTTTGTGGTTGGGGTATTTATTTGATAAAAATACGTTTATAAGTTTCATAATTGTAACAATGGCAAATACGTTTTGGACGGTCATCCAACTCGTAATTGTAAATCTGGAACTCAGGCCTCTTTCTAGAGCTATGACCTGAAGATCACTGACGTCATCATGATTCAACCTTGTTTTTTTCCAGACTTCCCAGTTGTCTTGAAAGCACCATAAATCCAGAGAATGCCAGACTTTGATGACACAATTTGCTGACGAAGGACCGCCCGCACCACCTCAATCAATTTTTTATATAAAGCCCTTTTACATCAGCAGACGTCACAAAGTGCTATACAGAAACCCAGCCTAAAACCACAAACAGCAAGCAATGCTGAACAGCAGCAATGAACAGCAAGCAAACAAATTATCAATGAACCTACCAGGTACAACCCCAAATCCATAAACACGGGCACCCTCATAGATATCATCCTAACCAACCTGTCCTCCAAATACACCTCTGCTGTCTTCGACCAGGATCGCAGTGATCACTGCCTCATTGCCTGCGTCCATAATGGGTCTGTGGTCTAACGACCACCCCTCATCACTGTTAAACGCTCCCTAAAATACTTCAGTGAGCAGGCCTTTCTAATCGACCTGGCGCGGGTATCCTGGAAGGATATTGGCCTCATTCCGTAGAGGATGCCTGGTTATTCTTTAAAAGTGCTTTCCTCCCCGTCTTAAATAAGCATGCCTCATTCAAAAAATGTAGAACCAGGAACAGATATAGCCCTTGGTTCACTCCAGACCTGACTGCCCTTGACCAGCACAAAAACATCCTGTGGCGTATTGCATTTGCATTGAATAGCCCCCGCGATATGCAACTTTTCAGGGAAGTTAGGAACCAATATACACAGGAAAGCAAAGGCATTTTCAAACAGAAATTTGCATCCTGTAGCACAAACTCCAAAAAGTTCTGGGACGCTGTAAAGTCCATGGAGAATAAGAGCACCTCTTCCCAGCTGCCCACTGCACTGAGGCTAGGAAACACTGTCACCACCGATAAATCCGCGATAATTGAGAATTTCAAGAAGCATTTTTTTACGGCTGGCCATGCTTTCCACCTGGCTACCCCTACCCCGGTCAACAGCCCTCCAGATAGATGATGTTCTGAAAGAGCTGCAAAATCTGGACTCCTACAAATCAGCCGGGCTAGACAATCTGGACCCTCTCTTTCTAAAATTATGCGCCGAAATTGTTGCAACCCCTATTACTAGCCTGGTCAACCTCTCTTTCGTATCGTCTGAGATCCCCAAAGATTGGAAAGCTGCCACGGTCATCCCCCTCTTCAAAGGGGGAGACACTCTAGACCCAAACTGCTACAGACCTATATCTATCCTACCCTGCCTTTCGAAGGTCTTCGAAAGCCAAGTTAAACAGATCACCGACCATTTTGAATCCCGCCGTACCCTCTCCGCTATGCAATCTGGTTTCCGAGCTGGTCATGGGTGCACATCAGTCACGCTCAAGGTCCTAAACGATATCATAACCGCCATTGATAAGAGACAATACTATGCAGCTGTATTCATCGACCTGGCCAAGGCTTTCGACTGTGTTAATCACCACATTCTTATCGGCAGACTCAACAGCCTTGGTTTCTCAAATGTCTGCCTCGCCTGGTTCAACAACCACTTCTCAGACAGAGTTCAGTGTGTCAAATCGGAGGGCCTGTTGTCTGGACCTCTGGCAGTCTCTATGGGGGTGCCACAGGGTTCAATCCTCGGGCCGAATCTTTTCTCTGTATACATCAATGATGTTGCTCTACTGCTGGTGATTCTCTGATCCACCTCTACACAGATGAAATCATTCTGTAAACTTCTGGCCCTTCTTTGGACACTGTGTTAACAAACCTCCAGACGAGTTTCAATGCCATTACAACTCTCCTTCCGTGGCCACCAACTGCTCTTAAATGCAAGTAAAACTGTGGACAACTACGAATATCTAGGTGTCTGGTAAGACTGTAAACTCTCCTTCCAGACTCACATTAAGCATCTCCAATCCAAAATTACATCTAGAATCGGCTTCCTATTTCGCAACAAAGCATCCTTCACTCATGCTGCCAAACATACCCTCGTAAAACTGACTATCCTACCGATCCTTGACTTCGGCGATGTCATTTACAAAATAGCCTTCAACACTCTACTCAGCAAATTGGATGCAGTCTATCACAGTGCCATCCGTTTTGTCAGCAAAGCCCCATATACTACCCACCACTGCGACCTGTATGCTCTCTTTGGCTGGCCCTCCCATATTCATCGCCAAACCCACTGGCTCCAGGTCATCTATAAGTCTTTGCTAGGTAAAGCCCCGCCTTATCTCAGCTCACTGGTCACCATAGCAGCACCTACCCGTAGCACGCTCTCCAGCAGGTATATTTCACTTGTCACCCCCAAAGCCAATTCCTCCTTCGGCCGCCTTTCCTTCCAGTTCTCTGCTGCCAATGACTGGACTGAACTGCAAAAATCACTGAAGCTGGACACTCATATCTCCCTCACTAGCTTTCAGCACCAGCTGTCAGAGCAGCTCACAGATCACTGCACCTGTACATAGCCCTTCTGTAAATAGCCCATCCAACTACCTCATCCCCATACTGTTATTTATTCTTCTCCTTTGCACCCCAGTATCTCTACTTGGACACTCATCCTCTGCACATCTATCACTCCAGTGTTTAATTGCTGTATTGTAATTATTTCGCCACTATGGCCTATTTATTGCCTTACCTCATTTGCACACAATGTATATAGACTTTTTCAATTGTATTATTGACTGTATGTTTGTTTATTCCATGTGTAACTCTGTGTTGTTGTTTGTGTCGCACTGCTTTGCTTTATCTTGGCCAGGTCACAGTTGTAAATTAGAACTTGTTCTCAACTAGCCTACCTGGTTAAATAAGGGTGACATTTAAAAAAAAAAGAAGATATAGAGTGGCTAGGAAAAACTCCCTAGAAAGGCAGGAACCTAGGAAGAAACCTAGCGAGGAACCAGGCTCTGAGGGGTGGCCAGTCCTCTTCTGGCTGTGCCGGGTGGAGATTATAAGAGTACATGGCTATTTAAGGCCAGATTGTTCTTCTTCAAGACTGGAGACAGCCCGGAGTCATCAGGCCAGGTTGTCCTGAGGCATGATCCTAGGGCTCAGGTCCTCCGGGAGGGGAGGAAGAGACAATTTGAGGGAGTATACTTAAATTCACACAGGACATCAGATACGACAGGAGAATTACACCAGAAATAACAAACTGACCCTAGCCCCACGACACAGACTATTGCAGCGTAAATACTGTAGACTGAGACTTTCCTGTTCAAGTGAGCACAGCACAACAAGGTGAGTCCAAAAATGTATTGTATGCTGCTGGATACATGATGTAATATGCCAGGGAGATATGTATACTGTAGCTAAGTGTATGTTGTGCAGTAAACTGTTAGTAGCCCATGTGCCTCACCCTAATAATTTGGTCTATTTTCCCCTCTTAATTTCACCTACTGTTCTGACTTGGTGGTGCACATGTAGCCTATAACCTGTTTTAGAGAAATGTAATCATTGAATATTGTAAGAGCTTTCATTGTCTGCTTTTATGCCTCCTTGATTTATCCTAAGGTTCTGACTTGGTGTACAAGGAGAACACTGTAAGAACGGCCCATGTTCTGAATTCTGTCACTGTACATTTCAAAAGTGCTGAACAAATAGTTATATTGACTACATCCGTCCTAGCTCGCTCATTAATGTCTTAATCGAAATTACGGATTGCCTCTTATCCGCTTGTCGTCCGTTATGCCATAGTTTGTACATCTCAATTGTCAGTAGAAACCACATTTTTTGAAGCAAGTCAGCCATATCAGCTATGTTTTTAAAATTTTTGTAAATGAGGCTGAATGAACTGTTTTGCTGCCAGACAAGGCTCTGCTGATCACCAGGTGTAGCAGTGGTAAGGCGTTGGGACTGCTGTTGGAACTCTGCTGTTGGGACAGCATATGTAGGCCCTAACATGCTGACCAGACCGGACACGTCGCGTGCGCGAGCGTCGCAAAATACATTTAGAAATCCATGTTATTCAATTATTGCACCCACACTGAGTCATCTCCTCATTGGTTTATAGAAGCAGGTACCCACGTGCCATCTCCTCATTGGTTATACCCACGTGGGTGATTGAAAGACGAACTTTGTTGCCGGTTGTCGTGGTAATACAATGAAAGTTTAGATGCGATCACCATATAAGTTCAAAAATGAAAAAGCCTGGAAGGAGGAGAGATGACTAGAAACGATTCGGTTGGCTGTTTTATGTGTGGATTAATTGTTGGAGTAGAGGTCCTTGTGCATTTCAGGTAAAATAACAACTCAATGTCTATATCCCAGGACAAATTAGCTAGCAACAGCAAGCTAGCTAAATAGGACAAATTAACGTTAGCTAGCAAGTGCAAGCTAACTAGCTAAATTGCCATACATGTTTAATGCTTTTCGACCTGCTCCCAAATTAATGTCATTGGTTCAGTTTGTTTTGATATTTTAACCTGCGTGTCGTTGCTCGCGTTTGGTGTGGGGGGACAACATAAATTTATGCACGATAGCGCACGATAGCGCACGATGGCGCACGCGCGCAGCCGGTTTGGGTTCCGTGTAACAGTTTGTGGGCACCGTTTGTCACCGTTAATGTCATGTTTAGTGTTGTGTTGTTTAGTGGCTTTGCTGGCAGTTATCCCACATTTTTTGTTTGCCCCACCAAGATTTACATGCTAAAATCACCACTGATATACTATAACATTTTCCTCTTCTATCCTTCTGGTCTTTGCAAGATCACTGCCATAGTTTCCTAAATATTTAGCAATTTCAAACTTTAGAAGTTCCCAGTTTGTCCTATAGAGACTTTATTCCAGAAACGCATAATAAAACATATAATATCACATTTGACTATTTCATGTTTTAAGCTGGAGCTATTAAGTTTCCAGTATGAAGCTTTGCGTTGACTATAATTCCGGGGAAATATTGAAACGTGTAAGCAAATAGCTCTATGGTCTGTTAGAGGTGTTCAAGAATATGAACAGAAACATGATTTCTTAAGCCCTCTGAAACCAGTCAATAGTCAATACGTCAACGTGTGGTACATGTTTTGTTACACCAGGTATAGTCTCAAGAGGAAAATTCTCTCTCCACTAGATCCAACTTCTGCAAAAATAACTTTAGATTTGTATTCAGAGAAGTAGACTGCCACGGAAGCCACCTAGCAAGAGAATTATCTAAAGCAATATTAGAATCTCCACCTATTAAGAGTAAGGATTTGGGAAATTTAGATAACCAATATAGAATTTGATTTCCTACAGCTTCAAGGACACAATTTTCTTGTTTTGAGTTATACCCATAAATATTGACAGTAACTAAAATAGTTTGACTAATTTCAATTACAAAGATAATGACTTGAGTCACGATCTGAATGCAAAAAAACTTGTAGCGACACCTGCTGATCGTTCTGAACCATGTGAGAGCCAAATATCATGACCCCATTGCGACCTCCAAAAGTTAGCATAATTTACAGTACTGTAGAATGAGATTATTGGAAAAAAACAGCTGCTTAAACAAAAAGAAACAAGGCTTTACATTTTACACTGTGTCTTAACCCCCTAACATTAAGAGAAACAATTGACTTTTTATGATAAAAATGGCATAACACATGGCTCGGTAGACAGTGTCCTCCGCCTTTCAGGCACCGTTTTCCTGCAGTTCTGTTAACAACGGTGAGGGCAGGTGTTCGGCAGGCAGGAGCGAAGGACACTGTCTACCTGTGTCGCTAGCAAGCAAGGAGGGGGTGGGGGGAAAAAACTCAGATAATACTTTTATTTCCTTTTTGACCCACATTCAAAAGGGGGGGTACCCACTTGCAGGAACACCCCGAATTGAGGGCTGCAGTTGCACACTATTGGGGCTGGGCGATGGTGAGCTAGCTGGTATGTGGAAGTCGAAGCAGTAGCCATGCTAGCCTCCTCATTGACTGACGACAACTCTGACAGATTGGGCTCGGACGTTGGAGGTAGTGGAGCAGGTGTTGTGTCTTCATCCTCCATCTGTGTTTTTTTTAAGCGCATGAGTGAACTTTGTGTTGCCATAACTTGTGACTAGCTACCTCACAGTTAGCTAGCTATTAGGTATATGTGTGTGTGTGTGCATGTGGGGAGGGGGGGTACCATCTGATTTTTGAACAGGCGCAGAGGCATGGTGGATATTGCAGTAGCCATTGGTGGCGTTATGAGTGGGCAAGAAGTGATGGTGTATTCAAATGATATGTTTACTCCTAACATACGGGATCATCATCACCCAGAATGAACCTAGTTGCAAGGGACCCAGCGGGCCTGGGAGGGAAGGGCCCCTGAGACGCATGCGCCAGGCATGCGATCAGTCATCGGCAGAAATAATGTTTAACATGTCAAACGAGGAAAGGACAGTAATGGAAGCTAGAAGCGCAAACACTGTGTTTCACTGGCCTTCAGCTTCACTAGACTGCTCTCTGACATCAGGGACTGGCCAGAGCCAGGTTCTAGACAAGTTTCAAACTTCAGAGCACACAAAATAATTACTGCATTGGGAAGAAGCTTGTGCAATCATCCTTCAGAAAAGCATTCCAGTAAAAGCATCCATTCTAATAGCCAAAAGCGTACGGATCTATTCCTCAGTGGTGCCGGACAATTACCCAGTGAAAAATGCTGTCTAAGGCATCGCTCCTCTGTGTTATCAAAGCTGTCTATTTGGACAAAAATAAAGTATATTTTCAACACACAGACGTGGCGATGCAAGCTACAGCATTCAGTAAAGAGCAAAACCACAAGCAGATGTAAATATGAATGGGACTGTATGTGACTGTCATTCATATTCCATTCACCCAGTTCAATGTAACAGCAATAGGTTTAGGCTACTACGTGATACTCAGATTTACCCTATACCCATCATGAGGTTGCTACAACCTAGCCTATGAATTAAAGTTTACAACGTAGGTGCACACAGGTCGAGAGAAACATTTGAGCTGACAGACAGTGACACACTCAATACCACCTTGGTGTAGGGTGTAATCATTAGTCCAACAGTTGCAAACAAGTTTCTGTTGGACTAATTCAGGTTTGTTTATTCCCGTTCGGTTTCTTTTAAGATATGTTTTTCAACAGAATCCACGGAATGAATACACCCTAGATCCCGCATAAACACAGTTCACTTTCATTGCAGCCATGTTGTATTCCTTATCGCATATAAGCGCTCTCCTCCTCTCACCTTTTCCCTTCGCTTGTGGACTGCAACACATCAGCTGTATGTGACCAGGTGAAAAAACCTTTCCAAGCTGAACCATATCACCACACAGCCTACATCGTTGTCACCATATTAGCTAAAGTAACGTCATAGTCAACATAGCTAATCGAACTAACTCATGCAGTAACGTTACAGTGAACAGTCAGTCTATAGTTTAGCACTTACAACAATAAATTAGTAAAACCAAAAGCTTACCTTGACCTGGAAGAGTTCCAGTGTTGTGTGGATAGTCATTGCCAGCTAGCTAACATAGTATCCCTCTATTTGAGCAGGGTGTTTGAGTAGGCTAAACTAGATAGCCGCACTTGCTAGCTAAGTAAGTGAAACTGAAAGTTTAAAAAATGATTCAATCTCTCTTACTTCTCCTTCATTTTGGAAAAAAAGAACTATCGTCTTTCTCTCTGAGTCAACTACTCACCACATTTTATGCGTTTCAGTTCAAGCTAGCTGTAGCTTATGCTTTCAGCACTAGATTCATTCTCTGATCATTTGATTGGGTGGACAACATGTCAGTTCATGCTGCAAGTGGTATGATAGGTTGGAGGACGTCCTCTGTAAGTTGTCATAATTACGGTGTAAGTCCATGGAAGGGGGTGAGAACCATGAGCCGCCTAGGTTTTGTATTGAAGTCAATGTACCCAGAGGAGGACAGAAGCTAGTTGTCCTCCAGCTGCACTATGGTGCTACCCTTCAGAGTGCTGCTGAGGCTACTTGTAGACCTTCATTGCAAAATAGTGTTTTAATAAATTATTTGGTTACGTGATTATATTTAGTATAGTTTAATCTAAAAAGGATAACATTTTTATGAAATTCACTGAGGATGGTCCTTCCCTTCCTCCTTTGAGGAGCCTCCACTTGTATAGTACACCTTTATTTCAGTGATTAATGCAATCATAGGCAAATACTTATAAAATAAGTTATATTTCCATGATGGAAAACACACCATTTGGCAGAGACCTCTTAACTGCTGTAATTCGACCATTATGCATTAGTTGGTAAGAGTACAGAAAACAGATTGTTATGAATAATTAGCTGTGCATTAAAAAGGCAAATGATCTATACAAACCTTTCAGTACACAGCACCATTGTACTGTGAGTAAAGCAGACCAGCTGCAAAAAATGGTTTGCTTCCAGTAGTATTATCCTGCTTAAGCCTTTTGCAGAAGGTCTGCATTATTTTTCACTCGATTCAGACAATGACACCAAAGAAAACCAAACAAGTGAGGAATGTGCAATTTCAAGGACTGAGAACAAAAGTGACAGAGTGGATGAATACAGTGACAGAGTGGATAAAAATAGTGACACAGTGGATTAAAAAAGTGACACAGTGGATGAACATAGTGTGTATATAGTTAGACTGACACTGGATGAATACAGTGTGTATAGTTAGTGTGGCTGCTGTGTGTGTGAGGCTGGGCCATGGCCTCAGTGGGATGATGATGACACAGTAGAGCGTGAAAGATACACGGATGCTAGGGGCCCCAGCTCCCTGTGTCCTACTGGGACACTCAGATATGGTCCCTCATCCCCGGGGTGGACCTAGAAACCTGCTCAGACGCCTTTGTGTTTGTGTGTGAGAGAAAGGAATGTCCGTGTTTTTGTGGACAGGTTGTGTGAGACTGCTCCCTCATGATTTACCCTCACACCAGCCCTGGTAACCACTGCTGCTTTTAACCTTCATTTGCACGGTCTGCTTTGTCCTTAAAAGAGGGAGCATGTATGAGTGTATCTCTACTTAATCTATTTCTGCTATGTCAATATTTGCTCATTAATTTCCAACCAATAAATAACTGTTGAGGTTAATTGAATTAAATTCATAGGAAACGTGACCCCTGACCTTTATGTACCAGACAGATTCCACTGACTGAGAACACCTTAACACTTTGCTAAATCATCATTCAAACTTTATTGACAGTTTGTGTTAAGAAAGCAGCTCCACAATCAGCCATGTACAAACTTAGAAACAAAAATGGAAGGCCACACACTGGAACTGATTGACAACAGGCTGGAAACAGAGACCCCAGCTTAAAACTGACCTGGCAAAAGAGTGAGAGAAAGAGAATGAAAAATGAAGAGACATAGGGAGATGGAAAGAGATTAACAGAGGGAGATGGAAAGAGATGAACAGAGGGAGATGGAAAGAGATGAAGAGGGAGAGAGTGAGAAAGAAATGAAGAAAACAATCCTTCACAGAAGGATAGCATTCAGGCGCTCTGGCAGCTGCACAATTACACTGCAAAGCTCTCCGTCATCAATTTGGAGAACATAGAATTCGTTTTTTGAAAGATGCAATTTACTTTATTAATTATTTCTGCGCTTTGAAGCTCTGTTGTCTTTATTCGTGCTGAAAACAGATGTTGGGAACAGGGGCATCCAAACTTTAGCAGGCTGCTGCGTGACCATTGCTGTGATGCAGGCTCTCTCTCGACACGTAGAACAGTCCCACGTAGTTGATTTACGAGCTAATCTACTCTGCTCGCTTCACATCTACTGCCATTCGAAATATACTGTAGATACGCTCACCCAGTTAAGTATCAAAGTAGATAAAATAAAAGTCAGACAGAGGAATATGAACGCTAAACAGTTCCAGGCAAAATACGCTGCCTGCTGATTGGCCGAGGGCCTGTCGCTGGAGGCTGTCGTCATAGAGAGGCAGACATGGTGAAGCTCCACCCTTTTTCCAATCAGCTGCTATAAAGCTACGCCTCTTCAGGAAGTGTTGGGCTGGAAGGTCTTAGGGGCAGCCAGCATGGCACGTACTTTGGCCATCAGATCCTGAGAAGGAGAAAGGGAGAGAGAGGGGTAGAAAGAAGGGAAGAGAGAGGGGTAGAGAGAGGGGAAGAGAGAGGGGTAGAGAGAAGGGAAGAGAGAGGGGTAGAGAGAAGGGAAGAGAGAGGGGAAGAGAGAGGGGTAGAGAGAAGGGTAGAGAGAAGGGTAGAGAGAGGGGTAGAGAGAGGGGTAGAGAGAAGGGAAGAGAGAAGGGAAGAGAGAAGGGTAGAGAGAGGGGTAGAGAGAGGGGTAGAGAGAGGGGTAGAGAGAGGGGTAGAGAGAGGGGTAGAGAGAGGGGTAGAGAGAAGGGTAGAGAGAGGGGAAGAGAGAGGGGAAGAGAGAGGGGTAGAGAGAAGGGAAGAGGGGGAGATTGAGAGAGAGATGAGAAGAAAGATAGAAACAGACACAGAGAGGGATAAAGAGGAAGGGGAGACAGTGAGTGAGTGAGTGAGCCATATAAAATACCAATAATGAGGAAAAGAGGAAATATGTCTTGGTTAAGAATCCTACAGTCCTATATTCTGTCTACTCTCTCAGAGAGCCTCCCCACCATCACAATTCAACACAAACACAAATCTTCCTCCCTCCCTGGGCTATCTTTCAACCAGGACAGCTTAATGTATTCCTGACTATTTATGACAGTAGGCTATAGGACAGCTTCTCTCCTCCCTGCAATAGAAGGCCATCAGATCCACTCCTAGTTAGGTAAGCAGTCCCAATCTGAACACAGTCCAACCTGGAGATTATACACCAAATAGGGGATATATTAAATCTTTCAGCGTGAGCCGCTGAATTAGCCGCTTGTCATACAAGTTTCTCCTTGCTCAGGGCTGACGTGGGGAGTTATTGCATATCACTACTCTTCCTTCCCCTCTCCCGCTGTTCTCTTCCTTCTCCTCCGTCATGAGTGAGCAAGCAAGAGTACACACACACACGCACAGAGAAAAAAGGCAAATACGCATGCACACACAAACACAGAGACCAACAGAGAGACACACTGAGGGATAAATCTGAGTGAAAGCAGTGGTTGTGATCAGGGTCCTTGAAGAGAGTACAACCAGACCACAGTGACCTCCACGCAGTCGTAAAAACAGCAGGAAGGAGGAGCAGCATCACCACAGCAAATTGAGACAAAAGGTATAACAAGATGGCGGTATGGATAATGGAGTTAATGTCTGAGTAGATGATGTGAGACTGGGGCTTTAAACAGGGCTGGTACTGAAGCCTCCACAGATACTGCTTTATTCAGGTGAGAAATTGATGAAAGAGAGGGGGGGGGGGGGGGGGGGGGGGGTGTTTTAAGTACTATATGTGTGAGTGTGATTGAGAAAGCAGGAAAGTGTCAAAGACAGAGGCGTATGACTCAGAGAGAGTGTGTGAGGGAACGTGTAAGGGGGGAGAGGGAGCGTGGCATGTACTGTACTTGAGCGTGACAGAGAATGCTTCTAACGTCCAAACAACTTCATTCTAAATATTTGTAAGCATTGTCATACTCCCCAAGCCATAAGACTGCTAAATAGTTAACCAATAGCTACCCGCAATACCTGCACTGACCCTTTTTGCACCAACTCTTGACTCACATAAGCTGCTGCTACTGTTAATTATCTATCCTGTTGCCTAGTCACTTTATCCCTACCTATATGTACATATCTACCTCCTCGTACCACTGCACATCGACTCGGTACTGGTACTCCGTGTATAGAGCCAAGTTATCGTTATTATTTTTCTATTATTTCTCTATTTTCTTTGTCTCTACATTGTTGGGAAGGACCCGTAAGTAAGCATTTCACTGTTAGTCTACACCTGTTGTTTACAAAACATGACAAATAAAAAAAAGCACGTGACAAATAAACTTTGATTTGAATAAAATTGGATTTCATTAATTTATGAGAGCAGGTCTCTCAGTTTCATTAGGGGACTATAAAACCCCTCTCCTCCAGCAGAGCAGGGAGAATGAACACGCTCCATAAGCAGAAAGACCGAGAGAGAGGAGAAAAGTTAATCATGAGCCTGGGGATGAGTGAGTGAGAGGGGGCTGTGTGAGAGGAGGAAAGGAGAGCAGTAGGAGAGAAGGTAGACTAGGCAAGCCCCTGGAGGAGACTGACAAGAGGACGAGGAGATGTGGGGGGCAGAAAACAAGAGGTCACAATACAGTATCCAGGATGAGAGGAGGATGAGTGGACTGGATTTCAGAGCCATGGGAAAGAAATAAAGAGGAATAGTAGAAAGGATGCTGACAGTGTCTTCAGTTTCTATTCTTTACCAAGGCCACTCCATTGAATCGTACATGTAAAGGTTCTATCCTCGCTCCATGTCACATTCTCTTTACCGTTCCATTCTGTCCATCTCTACAGGTCTGTATGTTAGTCTCCTCTAATTCTGTCTGTCTGTCCATCTCTATAGGTCTGTATGTTAGTCTCCTCTAATTCTGTCTGTCTGTCCATCTCTATAGGTCTGTATGTTAGTCTCCTCTAATTCTGTCTGTCTGTCCATCTCTATAGGTCTGTATGTTAGTCTCCTCTAATTCTGTCTGTCTGTCCATCTCTATAGGTCTGTATGTTAGTCTCCTCTAATTCTGTCTGTCTGTCCATCTCTATAGGTCTGTATGTTAGTCTCCTCTAATTCTGTCTGTCTGTCCATCTCTATAGGTCTGTATGTTAGTCTCCTCTAATTCTGTCTGTCTGTCCATCTCTATAGGTCTGTATGTTAGTCTCCTCTAATTCTGTCTGTCTGTCCATCTCTATAGGTCTGTATGTTAGTCTCCTCTAATTCTGTCTGTCTGTCCATCTCTATAGGTCTGTATGTTAGTCTCCTCTAATTATGTCTGTCTGTCCATCTCTATAGGTCTGTATGTTAGTCTCCTCTAATTCTGTCTGTCTGTCCATCTCTATAGGTCTGTATGTTAGTCTCCTCTAATTCTGTCTGTCCATCTCTATAGGTCTGTATGTTAGTCTCCTCTAATTCTGTCTGTCCATCTCTGTCAGTCCGTCACTATTAGTGTTCGTCTGTCGGTCAGTCTGTCTTCTCTGTCGGTCGGTCTGTCTTCTCTACCAGTCTCCCTGTGCGTGATGCTCCAACAAAACACTCTTTGCAGCTCAAACTCCTGACTGCAGACCAGAATAATACCCTGCCAGTGAGGGAACAGGGAACGGTCCGTTCCCTCTTTCTCTCTCCCTCCCTCCCCTAAAAACACAACCCAACCCCCAGCCATTCGTCATCTGTCAGCCAGCCCCCGTAATGAAGGAAAAACAAAACTCAAAACTCGGGCCAAAATGCTAATTCTAATGAAAAAAGTGCATTAGATTTCTCTGAGTGCATCATCATGAACCAAATCTTTACGCTGATGGGGCTGGCTTTAAAGTTCATTAAGTGGCCAGGGACTATGTCTGTATGTCTGAATCCAGAACGTCTGCATAACGGGGTAATGGTCTATTCATTCAGAGATGGCTGGGTCTATACCTTGGATCTTCCTCATGGGTTGAATCTCAAATGGCACCCTATTTTGTATAAAGTGCACTACTTCTGACCAGGGCCCATAGACATTTGGGACACACTCATGGCCTGTACAGAGCAGGGCCGGGTGAAGGATTCAATCACTCTCTTTCATGCCCTCCTTTCCCCATTCCACACCTCTTTCCCTAACCCACGCTCTATGCATATGACCTATGCCATTCTCTCTTTTCTGAAACCCCCCCTCTCTTTCCCTCGCCTTCTCTTTCTACAACCTACCCCATTCTCTCTCCCTACGGCTTGCTCTATCTGTGAATGTCTTCATCTTTGACGGTGGGCTGGTTTCCATACTACACAGGCCTCTCTGCCTCAGCCCAAGCCTGCTCCAGGTAAGTCTCTCCTCTTCTCTCTCTGACCCACTATGGAGGTGCTCATCCTGGGCTAACTGGCTGGCTTCATGAAGGGGTCTGGTTGTAGTCAGAGGGCTATCAGATGGGGCTCTTTATCAGACTCAGGACAGATAGAGAACATCAAATGGAGAGAGGACAGGGGCTTGAACTCCTAAAGGGGCCCTGTTAAGGTATGGCTTTGAGATATTCGCCAAGAAAGGCATTCGAGTAATTGGAGAATGAACGCTATCAAAGCCTGAAATTAAGACATCAAATAAACCATAGAGCAAACGTAAAGATTCCATATGAATTTACAACAGGTGTGAGGTAGTTACAAGACGCCGCCTGAGGAAGCAGCGTTTTTAACATTACGTTGAAACGCATTGGGTGTGCACCCCCAGCTGTGATTTAAGCTTTTAAGTTATTTCAAACGTATGATTTTAAAACTCCAATATCTCTCTCTAATGGTCTACTTTACATTATGGCTTCCCTCATAGATCTCATATAACAACCTCCCTATTCCTGACTCATAGCCCTGTTGCTGAACAGGCAGTGTGATCCTACCCAGAGACAGAGATGAGAACCTCTCTCTCTCCAACCCAACAGCTTACCAGAGGAGTGACTAGTAGAGGGGGTGATTGCGTAATATGTTAAAGTCAGGACTTTCGGGGAAGAGTTGATCCTCTTTTTCTCTCTCCTGGAGATTAAAGCCTCTGTAATGTAAACTAGCTCTCCTCAGCTGTCAGCTGCTGCTGCGCTCATAAAGTCACGAGAGAGATGGGAGAGAGAGCCAGAAACACCAGGACAGGGAGATAAACACAACAAATAAAACGCCTATGTGCACATTACTGAACACAGAGGAGGAATGTTAAATGTAAAATCCGACCTGAGTTCAGAGATCAGCTGCTCTGAGCCCACAGAGATCGAAGATAGAAATTATGTAATCTGTGCTGGGATCAGTGTAGTGAAATCTCTGAGCGGTGTGTTCTGTATAATGCTGCTGCCACAAAGGCCGACTATCCTTGGAACCACAGTCCCTGTGTACATCCCAGCTAACAATGAGCTGATTCTGAACTGCTGTGCCTTGTGCACATGTCATAATGAGAGATATGGAGTACCTGTACAACACCCTGCTGTAATGTGCTTTATGGAATACATTCTAGGACATCTGGGCCTGTATTCACAAAGCGTCTCAGAATAGGAGTGCTGATCTAGGATCAGTTCTACCTTTAAGATCCTAATGAATAAGATTATATGGACAAGGGAGTCCTCATCCTAGATCAGAACTCATACTCATGCTTTGTCATGCTTTGTGAATATGGGCCCATGTTAACATACATACAGTGCATTCGGAAAGTATTCAGACCCCTTGACTATTTCCACATTTTGTTAGGTTACAGCCTTATTCTAAAACTGATGAAATAGTTTTTCCCCTTATCAATCTACACACAATTCCCCATAATGACAAAGAAACCATCCCCCCCCTGAAATATCATATTAACATAAGTATTCAGACCCTTTACTCAGTACTTTGCTGAAGCACCTTTGACAGCGATTACAGCATCGAGTCTTCTTGGGTATGACACTACAAGCTTGGCATACCTATATTTGGGGAGTTTCTCCCATTCTTCTCGGCAGATCCTCTCAAACTCTGTCAGGTTGGATGGAGAGCATTGCCACACAGCTATTTCTAGGTCTCTTCAGAGATGTTCGATCGGGTTCAAGTCTGGGCTCTAGGTGGGCCACTCAATGACATTGAGACTTGTCTTGGCTGTGTGCTTAGGGTCGTTGTCCTGTTGGAAGGTGAACCTTCATCAAGGATCTCTCTGTACTTTGCTCTGTTCATCTTTGCCTCGATCCTGACTAGTCACCTAGTCCCTGCCACTGAAAAACATCTCCAGAGCATGATGCTGCCACCACCATGCTTCACTGTAGGGATGGTGCCAGGTTTCCTCCAGATGTGACGCTTGGCATTCAGGCCAAAGAGTTCAATCCTGGTTTTATCAGACCAGAGAATCTTGTTTTTAGGTGTCTTTTGGCAAACTCCAAGTGGGCTGTCATTGGCCTTTTACTGAGGAGTGGCTTCCGTCTGGCCCGTCTACCATAAAGGCCTGATTGGTGGACTGATGCAGAGATGGTTTTCCTTCTGGAAGGTTCTCCCATCTCCACAGAGGAACTCTGGAGCTCCGTCAGTGACCATCGGGCTCCTGGTTATCTCCCTGACCAAGGCCCTTCTCCCGCGATTGCTCAGTTTGGCCGGGCAGCCAGCTCTAGAAAGAGTCTTGGAGGTTCCAAACTTCTTCCATTTAAGAATGATGGAGGCCATTGTGATCTTGGGGACCTTCAATGCTGCAGACATTTTTTGATACCCTTCCCCAGATCTGTGCCTTGACACAATCCTGTCTCGGAGCTCTACGGACAATTCCTTCGACCTCATGGCTTGGTTTTTGCTCTGACATGCACTGTCAACTCTGGGACCTTATATAGTCAGGTGTGTGCCTTTCCAAATCATGTACAATCAATACTTACGTAAATAAGGTACTTTTTTGTATAATTTTTAATACATTTGCTAATGTTTCTACAAACCTGTTTTAGCTTTGTCATTATGGGGTATTGTGTGTAGATTGCTGAGGATTTTTTGAATAAGGCTGTAACATAACAAAATGTGGAAAAAGTCAAGGGGTCTGAATACTTTCCGAAGACACTGTACAGTGACAGTGAAGAAGAGGTACCTGAGTGATTTTGGACTGCATGGAGGAGACATTGGCTGAGGGAACTTTTTTATCTTTCTCCTGCGAGCAGTCCCTAAAGAGAGAGGGAGAGAGCGAGAGAGAGACACAGGTAGACAGACAGAGAGAGACAGACAAATAGAGAGACAGACAAACAGACAGGGAGGAAGAGAGGGTGGGGGGAGAGGGGGGGTGGGGGGAGAGAAAAAGAGATAGAAGGGTTAAAAGAGAGAGGGAGAAAGATTAGGGAGATAGAGATTAAAGAGAGCGAGAATAAAGTGAGAGGGAGTTCAGTGGCCGGGAGGGATGGAGACAGAGCCTCATATTAACACCCGCCACCTGTGGGTAGATTTTGGAAATGGTGAATAAGATGTCTATTTCACCAGCCATGTTGGCAGGTGGTCAGGGCTCCGCAGTGCGAGCATTTCACTTGCATGTGTGTTTTTCTATGTTTTATGTAAAACGTTTTCAGTGTACATGTAAATTAATAAAATCAGATAAAAAGTATGTAGACAAGATAATGGACCTAGGGCTGACCCCATTTATTCGACTGGTCGATTGTTTGGTTGATAGGCTGTTGGTCGACCAAGATTTTTTTGTTGTCGAGCAGTAGCAAATATATACAGTACCAGCCAAAAGTTTGAACACACTAACTCATTACAGGGTTTTTATTATTTTTACTATTTTCTACATTGTAGAACAATAGTGAAGTGATCTAAATTCTGAAATAACACATATGGAATCATGTAGTAAGCAAAAAAGTAAAAAAAAAAAGCACTCTTGGCATTCTCTCAACCAGCTTCATGAGGTAGTCACCTGGAATGCATTTCAATTAACAGGTGTGCCTTGTGAAAAGTCAATCTGTGGAATTTCTTTCCTTCTTAATGCGCTTGAGCCAATCAGTTGTGGTTGTGACAAGCTAGGGGTGGTATACAGAAGATAGCCCTATTTGGTAAAAGACCAAGTCCATAATATGGCAAAAACAGCTCAAATAAGCAAAGAGAAATGACAGGCCATCATTACTTTAAGACATGAAGGTCAGTCAATCCAGAAAATGTCAAGAGTGCAGTCGCAAAAACCATCAAGCGCTACGATGAAACTGGCTCTCATGAGGACCGCCACAGGAAAAGAAGACCCAGAGTTACCTCTGCTGCAGAGGATAAGTTCATTATAGTTAACTGCACCTCAGATTTCAGCCCAAATAAATGCTTCACAGAGCTCAAGTAAAAGACACATCTCAACATCAACTGTTCAGAGAAGACTGCGTGAATCAGGCCTTCATGGTCGAATTTCTGCGAATAAACCACTACTAAAGGACACCAATAATAAGAAGAGACTTGCTTGGGCCAAGAAACATCAGCAATGGACATTAGACCGGTGGAAATCTGTCTTTTGGTCTGATGAGTCCAAATTTGAGATATTTGGATCCAACTGTTGTGTCTTTGTGAGAAGCAGAGTAGGTAAACAGATTATCTCCGCATGTGTGGTTCCCACCGTGAAGCATGGAGGAGGTGGTGTGATGGTGCTTTGCTGTTGACACTGTCTGTGATTTATTTAGAAATCAAGGCACACTTAACCAGCATGGCTACCACAGCATTCTGCAGCGATATGCCATCCCATCTGGTTTGCGCTTGGTGGCACTATCATTTGTTTTTCAACAGGACAATGACCCTGACCTGTTCACCGGACGTGCTACCTGTCCCAGACCTGCTGTTTTCAACTCTCTAGAGACCGCAAGCGCGGTAGAGATACTCTTAATGATCGGCTATGAAAAGCCAACTGACATTTACTCCTGAGGTGCTGCACACTCGACAACTACTGTGATTATTATTATTTGACCATGCTGGTCATTTATGAACATTTGAACATCTTGGCCATGTTCTGTTATAATCTCCACCCGGCACAGCCAGAAGAGGACTGGCCACCCCTCATAGCCTGGTTCCTCTCTAGGTTTCTTCCTAGGTTTTGGCCTTTCTAGGGAGTTTTTCCTAGCCACCGTGCTTCTACACCTGCATTTCTTGCTGTTTGGGGTTTTAGGCTGGGTTTCTGTACAGCACTTTGAGATATCAGCTGATGTACGAAGGGCTATATAAATACATTTGATTTGATAATGACACAAAACACACCTCCAGGCTGTCTAAGGGCTATTTGACCAAGAGGGGGAGTGATGGAGTACTGAATCAGATGACCTGGCCTCCACAATCACCTGACCTCAACCCAATTAAAATGGTTTGGGATGAGTTGGACCACAGAGTGAAGGAAAAGCAGCAAGTGCTCAGCATATGTGGGAACTCCTTCAAGACTGTTGGAAAAGCATTCCTCATGAAGCTGGTTGAGAGAATGCCAAGAGTGTGCAAAGCTGTCATCAAGGCAAAGTGTGGCTACTTTGAAAAATCTGAAATATAAAATATATTTTGATTTGTTTAACACTTTTTTGGTTACTACATGATTCCATATGTGTTATTTCACAGTTTTGATGTCTTCACTATTATTCTACAATGTAGAAACTAGTAAAAATAAAGGAAAACCCCTGGATCGAGTCGGTGTGTCCAAACTTTTGACTGGTACTGTATGTTTATTGCATATTAATTGAATATTGCCAAATATTGAGCCTATTTAATGCAACCCTTGCAGTTAAATAGACCACAAAGATGCATACAACTGACCTAAATGTTTGGAAATTATACGTTTACTTTTTCATCCATAGACTTAAAACACATCAAGTGTAATTGGACTGTTTATCTCACATCTGAAGGCTGGGAGGCATTTAAGACATACCTCAGATTGCTAATATATATTTTGGAGTAATAATTACATTACCAACATTCTCTAGTAATACTAGTCTCGTGCGAATAGGTCTTTGGTTACATGCATGCGATGCATACATGTGTCACGTAAAGAGAGCAAGGGTTAAGGGAATGCTTTTCCCTAAACAAATTAGGGATTTCGGTAACAGAACTTTTCGGTCAGAAATGGCTATAATTATGTTGCAGATTCAGGAACACAGCGCGATAAACACTTTGATGTTCTGTGGTGGTGCCGTAACAGGGAGGAGAGAGAGACAACGGGTGCTAGTCACAGCCACTTGCTGTCTATTATTTTTTTTTTTAAACACAGCACAGCAAGTCTGATCCCGGAACTTGCACAATCAAATCAATTGCTGGTTGGACTCCCACTAGTCATTTGTGTGTCTTAATTATTTAATCAAACAGTGTGCTTAAAGCATCAGACAAGCTCAGTGAATATACACTATATACAAAAGTATGTGGACAATGTGTTCTCTGGAGTGATGAATCACGCGTCACCATCTGGCAGTCCGACAGACGAATCTGGGTTTGGCGGATGCCAGGAGAACGCTACCTGCCCCAATGCATAGTGTCAACTGTAAAGTTTGGTGGAGGAGGAATAATGGTCTGGGGCTGTTTTTCATGGTTCGGGCTAGGCCCCTTAGTTCCAGTGAAGGGAAATCTCAATGCTACAGCATACAATGACATTCCAGACGATTCTGTGCTTCCAACTTCGTGGCAACAGCTTGGGGAAGGCTCTTTCCTGTTTCAGCATGACAATGCCCCCGTGCACAAAGCGAGGTTCATACAGAAATGGTTTGTCGAGATCGGTGTGGAAGAAATTGACTGGCCTGCACAGAGCCCTGACCGCAACCCCATTGAACACCTTTAAGATGAATTGGAACGCAGACTGCGAGCCAGGCCTAATCAGTGCCTGACATCAGTAATACTGTTGTGACTGAATGGAAGCAAGTGCCCGCAGCAATGTTCCAACATCTGGTGGAAAGCCTTACCAAAAGAGTGGAGGCTATTATAGCAGCAAAGGCAGGACCAACTTCAGATTAATGCCCATGATTTTGGAATGAGGTATTAGACGAGCAGATGTCCACATACATTTGGTCACGTCGTGTAGTTGATTTGATTAAAACACATCGGATGTGTCAATATATGGAAAAATACACGTTTCAAAATGTAGACCAATCGATTGGACGAAAGAACAGACGACCTGTGATCGACCAAGATGTTTTAAAGTTGGGGACAGCCCTAATAAACAGCCTGGTGAGGTGGGGTGCTTTACCTGGAGAGGCTGGAGGTGGGGCTTGTGGGAGGGGAGGCGCTGGGGGACTTCTTGGCTCTGCCGGGGGATGAGGAGGGGGAACAGGAGGAGCCCTTGTTCTGGAGCTGGCCCCTAGAACTCTTACTCTTCCTCTTCTCATGAGGGGACCTGGAGCACAGGGAGGGAGGGATAGAGAGAGAGACATGGTGAAACTGCCCAAACCCTTTCAGGAAGTAATGGATTGAGAGACAAAACAGACAGTCACTGAGCTGCTGGAGCTCAAACTGCTACAGTGAATACAGAAATGTAGTTCTCTCACAGCATTGTCCCACTGTTTCCCCTTTATGACTGTTTCCAAGGTTCCCAGCCCTACCTACCTGGATCTGGGGTGCCTCCTGGGCAGAGCGAGGTTGTTGCCAAGGCGACAGGCGGCAGGGCCGCAGCGCTCCCTCTCCTCACCCCTCCTCTCAGACGAGCGAGCCCTGCTGTCCCCCCTATTCTTCCTCCCAGGGGACCTGGAGCGAGACCTGCAGACAGACACAGGGAATGAGAGATGAACACAGAGATGGAAGGAGGGAGAGAGAGACGGGGGAGAAGAGAAGGGGGGAGTGAGAAAGAGAGGGAGAGAGGTGGAAAGAGGGAACACAGATGGAAGGACGGAGAGGAAAACTCAAAGCAACATAAAAAACTGAAATATGCAGTATTTTCCCCAGTGCCTGAGGCCAACCTAGCTTTTCTCTAGTGGTGAAGCACTGAGACCACTGAGGAGAGATGGAGGGTGTGAAATACTTAATCGGAGGGAAATTGCCATTTTTTTTTACAATCTGCTGCTTTAACCAGCAGCTGGTCTCTGGGGCTAACCTCCCACGCCCCAGCCTATTCCCTGGCCACCTAACTGCCCCCATGCCCTGTACTCTGACCTCTATTGCTCTACCCACCTCTCAGTACAGAGTACTGTTCATGGGTGTGCTCATAGTTACTATATTGAGATGGAGGGCAAAGAAAAAATGATTTTGAAACAGTTCTGAGTCTCCACTTATTAAGTAGAGTTTACCACTTTTCACTTGTTTACTCTTCAGAACCCATAGCGGCCATCGACTGGCGGAAAAAAATTATATATATAGCGCTCGTGAACGGCCTTGTTTTTCAAACAATAATATATGTGTCTATATCGCAAAATGAACTTGCAAACAACCTGCTGTCGTATTCACGTGGCTGTTATCATCAACCAGAAACAGGATATGCTGTCTTTTGACTTTTAGATTTTTTAAAACTTCATTACTCAAAATGAAGGCGCCGAAGCAGACAACTGTATCTATAGTATAGTGGTTGGTGATACGGGTTTGGACACGTCCTTGCACTTTGAAAAGCGATGATGTCGAGGTGAGTGAAATAAGTAAAGAGCAGATATATGTTTGATGTTGTCGATGTTAGATGCTGTGAAACATCGGGGAATAGCTGTCAGATTAGCAAGTCCTGTCATGATCACTTGGCAAGCACATCAGAGGTGAAGCTTGAATGATTGCTCTGTGTCTCATGGAAATAGTTGCCATGTTAGGCTGTTGGTTGTTTTGTCTTGTTTCTACCGATATAATTCATATAGAAATGGCCCAAGCTGCTTGCTATTACTAGTTAGTCTGTCAGGCAAGAAAAGTGACGTGCTTCCAGAAGTTCCATGAGATATTGTAGGCTAAATGCAAACACTAAAGTGGCAGTGTGAAATATGGGAAAATTGTCTCTAACAGTTGTGTTTGTACCTTCTCTATATGTCTCTATCTAATACTTGTTGCATTCACTGAATTATTGTCAAAGCAGGTTACTATTTCTACATTTTGTGTCTCTCAATCTACATTTTGAAATAGTTTCTGAATAGCCGTTTGCATTTTTACATAGCCTACTTTGTGTGGTTTTTGAAATACTTTCTGAATATAGTCCTCTGTTCACGTTTTGGAAAACATTTTTATTTGAATGTAAATCATATTTATAAGTATAATATATTATACTTGTTACATTTTGAGTAAGTCCTTTAGTCAACAAAACTAGGGTTTTTTGTTGTGTTGAGTGTTAATTGTTTTTTGATAGTGTCTTTAGACAATGGAAGACAAAATTAGTGTTATTCCTATTGAGGTTGTGTTCTTTAAAACTAAAACTTGTCATCTGTTCTATGTTTTTGAGTTATGTCTGTCTGTTTTAAATGTGTGACAAAATGAGATTACTGATAATTTTCAAGACAATCTACAGCAGCATTCTAGAATTCTATTCGGGTCTAAAGGGTTAACCACACCTGTATTTTGGTAGTAAATAGCATGTTATGGAAGTGTCCGGTCAATTTTCTGTGATTTCACTTGGTTTTGAGAAACTTACCCCACCATCGATAGACTTCCACAAGCTTGTTCTGGAGTTGCAGGGGCACAGATAAAGCTTTGACAAAGGTTCCAAAAACACCCAAATACGTCATTTTAGAAACGGCAATGATGCAGGTCTTTAGACGTTGTACACATGAAATTGTGTCATTCTGAACTTCATCCACAACGTTATAATATAACATTTTGTTGGACCCAAGTGATACTTTGTGTGCACATGCGTGGCCTACGCAGAGAAGTAGTAGCTGGGTGTTTTTGGAGCGTTTGTTAATATTTTATCTTTGCCCCTGAAACTGCAGAATGAGCATGATGAAGTCTATCGCTGGTGGGGTAAGTTTCTCAAAACCAAATCGCACCCCCAAAAAAGTGTCTGGTAACTTCTATAACATCCAAAATATAGATTTGGTTAAAAAACTAAGTTAAATTGTACTTTAATGTTACCCTCTGTTGCTCCAGTTAAGATCACTCTCCATTAGATTGGACATATTAAGGGAGGACAAGAGGCCACTATGTAAATGTCAGTGGCTGTGTTCTAAATGGTCCGTTATTCCTTATAGAGTGTAAGGAATATATATATATTCCTTATATATATTATATTATATTCCTCTGGTCAAAAGTACTGCACTATATAGGGAATAGGTTGCAATTTGAGACGCAACCTGAGTGTCTACAGAGTGGTTAAATCACAGGCTCCTCTCTCTCCCTCTTTATAATACAGGACAGCCATTACGCCATTACCATGGTGATTCAGCCGTTTCACATCCCACTGCCAAGAGCAACAACGACACCAAATGACTCACGCAATAATAACAAAAACAATCACATGTCTCCTGATTTATAAGGCAACCCCCTCCAACCCCCACCAACCAGCTACAAATGAGCGTTTATTTAAGAACACTAGCGTACGTGCATGTCTGGATCCACTCTCACTCAGCCACAGAGAAACATATTTAATGCACACACACAAACTGGCCACACACAGATGAAAACGTAATCTAATGGAGCCGTTTAAAAAGTACTTTGCAGCCGGGGACACAGTGGACCGCTGGACGAAAGCCAATTTGGCCCGAGGATAAACACAAACAGAGAGGTCATCCCCTGCCATAGGGGCTGAAGAGGTCACAAAGTGAGCAAAAAGGAAGTTGTCAGAGGAAGGGGTGGAGGGCAATTTAAAATTCAGGGGAAAATCTACATCCACTTAGCCTGAGCAGAGTACCAGAGCATATGATCAATGACTACAAACCTCTGTCAAAGAGACACTTTCAAGAGCAAATTGGATGAGTTCTGTCCACATCGAGACTGTACCCCAAATGGCACTCTATTGCCTTTATAGTGCACTACTTTTGATCAGGGCCTATAGGGAATAGGGTGTCATTTGAGATGCATCCTTAGGACTCTTAGTGGCTGCTCTTTCCCATCCATCCCCAAATCTCCTACCTCATTATCTGTCCTGTATGGATGTTGTTGACCCCATCCTGGCCGTTCATGGGCCCACGGGGGCCTCTACACTCCACTGGTAATGATCTTAGACTTCCCTCGGGGCAAAGGGCCCCAATTAAACCCCCAGAGGTGGAGTAAGGGTGCAGGGGCTAAGGATGGGGGCAGGACAGGCCTGTCAATGACTACAGACAATGTCAGAGGGCTGACAGGACAGAGTTGACCTTGAGACTAAGACAGGATGCAGATGATGGACAGAGAGTAGGAGGGAGGAGGGGGAGAGAGAAAGAGATGGTGGGAAAGTAGTAGGCCAGTTAATGAAGAGCAGTCCTCATTAACCACAAGGAAGAGAGAGAGAGAGAGAGAGAGAGAGAGAGAGAGAGAGAGAGAGAGAGAGAGAGAGAGAGAGAGAGAGAGAGAGAGAGAGAGAGAGAGAGAGAGAGAGAGAGAGATCCATTGGACTGCTAAGGGCTAATGGTGTCGAGCAGCATGACACCAATATCCTCTCTCTCTCTGTATGAGTATGTAGCTCTGTCTTTGTGTGATGGACAGTTATGACAGGGTCAGAGACATGTGTGTGTAATCCTTTCAGTATCTGACAGCACTCAGCGTGTCACTAACAGAGCTGGAGAGGAGGGGGAGAAAGGACACGATGAGAGTGAGCTGCCAGCTTAACTGGGTTGTCACCCCCGAGACCCAGACAGACAGGCTGCCTCTCAAATGACACCCTATTCCCTATATACTGCACTACTTTTGACCAGGGCCCTATTCCCTAAATAGTGCACAACTTTTTCAACGGGTGATATTTGGGATGCACAAAACATATACGCAGCCAGCCACCTGCAGGAAGGCTCCATTCCCAAGACATCATTCTCAGGATTAGTAAGGAAGATGCTGGGGATTGATATTTTTTTATGCTGTAAAAGGTTCGAAGCTCATAACCTGTTCCAGCCTCCCAACACAAAACAAAACGCTGTCTGATTCTGTGACTGCTCATTATCAGGGATCCATTTCACTCTCCCACAACCAGGATTTTTGTATTTTATTTGACTTTCTCGGTCGAGGAGAAAAAAAAAAGATTAAGGGATGAAATTTGGCGTGCTTGCACATTAGAGGAGTGAAATCTCTGACACGAGGCTCAGCAGAGGCCCCCTTCTCAATCTAAGCCCTTTAATGCACATACTGTAAGTGATTTAAAACCTCGGGCAGAAACGATTAAATCTCAGTGAAATTACATTAATGCTCGTCAGAATGACACGAGGCTGGCATAATTACAGCAACTCCACCCGCTGATAATGACAAACTGGCCGTGATTTCCAAAAAGAGTGAGAGGAGGGTGAGAAAACAATTGAGATGAAAAACTTGGAGAGTGTGTGGAGGCATCGGGAAACAGAGAGAGGTAGCCGACACGCTATAGTGAAGCCGCTGCAAAAGAATACTGCCAGCCAGCCAGAAAGCCACTTCCTTCATTAGGCAGTAGGCACGGTAGAGGCATCAGGTACTGTAGGTTCATAAACAGAGCAGTTTGATAGTATAGTTAATTATGTTCAAAAGTCTGAGCCTCAGGCCAAATGACAACACCTATTCCATTGTAAAGGCCATGTTGTGATGAGAGAGACAGTTTCTTTTGGGGATAGCGGTTGGACCACTCACCTAGACCTGCGGACTGTTTTGTAGGCGCTGGGCAGGGCGTGCTTGGTTTTGGACCGCGACTTGGAGCGAGACCGCGATCTCGCCGGTGACCTCTTCTTGTGTTTCTTCTTCTTCTTGTCTCTGTCTCCTTTCGCTCTGCCCCGCTCCTTCTCCGGTCTTCTGGAGGTAGAGGAGGATGAGGAGGTGGGTAGCAGGAGGGAGGAAGAGGGGGGCTCTTTGCTTTTGAAGGCATTGGCGTCAGGGGGTCTTTGATCAGCAGGGTACACAGGTGCTCTGGAAGCCAACGGAGGGGGGACAGAGACGACGGGGGCCACTGGGAACTTTGGCAGCTGTGGATAGGATAGAGAGAAGGAAAGAGAGAGAGCGAGAGGGATGAGCGGAGGAGAGAAAAGGAGGGGGGGAAAGAGGGCATATTAATGACAGACAGATCTGCAGCTTGGGCCTTTTCTAGTTTAACGAGTGCAAGAAAATCTGAAGGCTTCCCTCTCAGAATGAGCGTACTGAGGAGTGAGAGAGAGAGGAAGTGAGGGAGTGATAGAGCTAGAGAGAGAAAGTGAGGGAGCGATAGAGCTAGAGAGAGAAAGTGAGGGAGCGATAGAGCTAGAGAGAGAGAGGAAGTGAGGGAGCGATAGAGCTAGAGAGAGAGGAAGTGAGGAAGCGATAGAGCTAGAGAGAGAGGGAGTGAAGAAGCGATAGAGCTAGAGAGAGAGGGAGTGAGGAAGCGATAGAGCTAGAGAGAGAGGGAGTGAGGAAGCGATAGAGCTAGAGAGAGAGAGGAAGTGAGGAAGCGATAGAGCTAGAGAGAGAGAGGAAGTGAGGAAGCGATAGAGCTAGAGAGAGAGGGAGTGAAGAAGCGATAGAGCTAGAGAGGAAGTGAGGGAGAAATAGAGCTAGAGAGAGAGAGGAAGTGAGGGAGCGATAGAGCTAGAGAGGGAGAGGAAGTGAGAGATCGATAGAGCTAGAGAGAGAGAGGAAGTGAGGACGCGATATAGCTAGAGAGAGAGAGGAAGTGAGGAAGCGATATAGCTAGAGAGAGGAAGTGAGGAAGCGATAGAGCTAGAGAGAGAGAGGAAGTGAGGGAGCGATAGAGCTAGAGAGAGAGAGGAAGTGAGGGAGCGATAGAGCTAGAGAGAGGACGTGAGGGAGCGATAGAGGAAGTGAGGGAGCGAGAGCTAGAGAGAGAGAGGAAGTGAGGGAGCGATAGAGCTAGAGAGAGAGAGGAAGTGAGGCAGCGAGAGCTAGAGATAGAGAGGAAGTGAGGGAGCGAGAGCTAGAGAGAGAGAGGAAGTGAGGAAGCGATAGAGCTAGAGAGAGAGGGGAAGTGAGGGAGCGATAGAGCTAGAAAGAGAGAGGAAGTGAGGAAGCGATAGAGCTAGAGAGAGAGAGGAAGTGATAGAGCTAGAGAGAGAGAGGAAGTGAGGGAGCGCGAGAGCTAGAGAGAGAGGAAGTGAGGGAGCGATAGAGCTAGAGAGAGAGAGGAAGTGAGGGAGAGAGAGGTAGAGAGAGAGAGGAAGTGAGGGAGCGAGAGCTAGAGAGAGAGAGGAAGTGAGGGAGCGAGAGCTAGAGAGAGAGAGGAAGTGAGGGAGCGAGAGCTAGAGAGAGAGAGGAAGTGAGGGAGCGATAGCGCTAGAGAGAGAGCGTGACGAGGGCATTCACAATTGTCTCCTCCGTTACAGCCACTGGCTTAAGGTCATCTGGGAGATGCAATCTAATTCAGCCTGCATCTCCAATCAAGGTTGTGTGTGTGTGTGTGTGTGTGTGTGTGTGCACTCGACCGGCCGAAGTAAAAGGCAAAGCCCTGGGGCGGTGAGCTCCTAGTCCTGGCTCTGTCAATAATTACTGCTCGCTGTGTGCTGGTTCTGGTTGGTTCTTCCCTCAGACTTACTCAGCTGCTAATTAAAAGATACTGGCTGGTTTCACAACACAATGCAGCCTGATAGCTAGGACCCTGCCCTGCCTGCCTGCCTGGCTAACAAAACAGAATTGTCCCTTCTCCACTGTCAGCACGAAAGTGCCTCGAATTACTCCAGTATGTGTCTGTCTGGTTAAATTAGATCTTCTGCCCGCCGCTGGATCCAACATCACAACTGGGTGCCAATCAATGTAGCGCCATGCGCCATCAAACGGCATTTAAATTAAATTTGACATTGAGAGAAGAAAAACAACATATGTATTTATTTCCCAAGCTTTATTTGCCATGGAAAAGCCCTAGCAAGGACTTGATTATGATGTGTAAGGTGTGTGCAGTACTGGTGACGTTAGGTATGGAACTGTTCATATGTGGAACAAGAAAAAGTGTGTGTGAGAGAGAAAGAGAGAGCGCGCGAGAGAGAGCCAGTGTGAATGTCACCTAATCTATTGAGACTCGGCTCTGGCGACGGTGAATCAAAAGAGCTCTCAGGAGACGAGGACACAATGTCTTCTCTTCACAGCATATTTAGAACCTACTCATATTTAGAACCTACTCCTACTCCTCCTTTCTTTCCCTCACATGGAATGAGTGAGAGACATACGTTCTTCCCTCCCCTGCTGCTCCAGACAGAGCAAGAGGAGAGACGAAGGCGGACAAGAGGAGAGAGATCTGTGTTATTGGCTTTGATAACGTTTTCGGTATGAATATTTGGTAGTGCGGTGCGTTGCGGTGGCTCAGGGAAGATAATGAGGAGGATGTCTGGGGTTTGATTTCACTTTGGGTTAAGAACAGCATGACATTTGGGTAGGTTTATCCCCAAGGGCCATGGGTCGAGGAAGAGGAGAGTGTGTTCGGTCTCTCACGCCTGCTCCAAGGAGATAGGTAAGGCTGCCCTCTCTGAAGCACACCTCCACACTGGAGAGAAGAAGAGAGGCATGCCAGTGTAAGGAGAATGGGACAGGGAAAGAGAGGAGGAGGGAGAGGGATAGAGGAGGGATAGAGTGTGTTTCAGAAAGGGACAAAATAAGAAGAGAGAGATGGATAGAGAGAGATGGAAATAGTCCATCATGAGCGAGATAGGGTGTCAGAGGGATAGATATGGAGCAAAAAATGAGAGCGAGGGCAGACAAGGGAAAGAGAAATGGACAGAGGGTGATTGAGAAGGGTGATGAACGAGAGAGGGAAAATAGCCAGAATCCACAACTCCCTGTGTGCAAATAAACTGCTGCAGGTCACCTTGCCTTGCCTGTTGTTGTACTGTAATCAGGCCACTCCACTTTGGCACCCAGAGCTGTACTTTCAACACATCCCACCTGTGCACTGTACCCCGACACCTGCTTGGCCTTGCACGCACGCACGCACGCACGCACGCACGCACGCACGCACGCACGCACGCACGCACGCACGCACGCACGCACGCACACAAAACACAGGATACCTAGAAGCCCGATTCCAGTGACAGCTCAAGCTCTACCATTCACTCTTAATACTCTTTGATTAGCTGGCTTTGACAGACTCAATATGTTTACAAGTGGTCCTTTGTAGCTCAGTTGGTAGAGCATGGGACATGTAATGCCAGGGTAGTTGGTTTGCTTCCCGGGACCACCCATACGTAAAATATATGCAAGCATGACGAAGTCGCTTTGGATAAAAACATCTGCAAAATGGCATATATACACTGTATGTGTAAGTGAACGGAACTACATCTGAAGATCAGGTTCTGGCCCTATAATCAATAAATAATTCACACTTATGGCCAACTGGGACTACTTCTGGTACAATAGCAAAGCCAGACCCAACAGCCAGGCCCTGCGGCTTTCCTGGTGTTTCAGAGTTTAGAAGCAACATTTAAATTGTGTGTGTGTGTGTGTGTGTGTGTGTGTGGGCGTTCTGATGAGGGGACCCTGTGGGATGTGAGAGGAGGATAGGCTGGACACAACTCAAAAAAAAAAAAAACTGTGCCAGCCAGGGAAAACAAGGCAATCAATCACCTTGATTTGGAAGAGTTCCAGTGTTGGATAGCCATAGCCAGCTAGCTAACATAGCATCCTTCTCTGTTTGAGCCGGGTGTTTGAGTAGGCTAAACTAGCTAGCTGCATTCGATGCCAGTTGATTGGGGTCGACAGATGATTTGCCAGCTCCTGAAAGCTTGGCTGCGTGTTTAAACACCCCAGATCCACGCATATGTTCGGGGAAAAGCCAACACTGGCTATCAGAGAGACAGAGGGACCGTACGAGAGGGAAAGAGTGGGTGGATAGATAGAGAGAGTGTGAAAGAAAGAGGGGGGGGGGTGAGGTAGAGAAAGAGACTCCTCGCTGCTGGTAATAGAGATAAGTACAAATGCAATCCCTGTACTGTAATGTGACATAGCCATTCCACTCCATTGTCAGTAGGATGAGGACAGATAACCTAAATCATACGGTATCTAAGAGTAATCTCAATCTCACCCTCCCAATTCACTGTGAACAAGATGGCGCCGATGATGGTCACCCTGTTGCTAGCTCCCAACCAACTTTGCAGTCCTTAGTTTATTTTAGTATTATTTTTTGTGCGTTATTTGATCAGAAAGTTTCTAGTATTATTTCCTATGATGGAAAAGCACTTCTGGACAAGGGAAAGGTGAGCTAGAGTACTAGTTCCATTAAGGAAAAGGGGAAACCACCCTACGCTTTCTAGTCCATTACTTGCTCATGTGCAGTCTTCTGAGCTCACAACATTTATTGTCCAGAGTGCGGATTTCCTACCAGAGAGATACGAGTGACTGTAATGTAATGTGCCTTACAGAGACTTGGATGTCAGGTTACGTGCCTGATCAGGCTATACAGCCTGCTGAGTTTCCGTACATTGCGAGGACAGGGGAAAAACAAAGGCGGAGTAGTATGTTTCATGATCAACAACTCATTGTGTGATTGTAAGAATGCACAAACGCCTTAAGAGATTATGTTCCCCTGACCTGGAATACCTTACGATTATCTCCCGAGAGAATTCACAGCTGTTTGGATCACGGCTGTGTATATACCCCCACAAACTGACACCACGCTGGCACTAAAAGAATAACATGGAACTTTGAACAAATTGGAAAAAGCATATACCGCATTTGTTTTAGCCGGGGACTTTAACAAAGGAAATTGAAGGAAAATACTCTCGAAACAGGAGGCAACCGTGGTAAGGTCTGTTTAACGTTGGTCTGACCAATCGGAATCCATGCTACAGAACTGTTTGATCACGCAGACTAGGATATGTTCAGGCCGCCTCTGAGAATAACATCGCCGAATACACTGACTCTGTCTCTGGGTTCATCAGAAAGTGCATAGAGAATGTTGTTTCTACAGTGACTATTAGAACATAACCAAAACAAAAAACACAGCTAGATGGCAGCATTACCAAAGAAACTGAAAGTGCGAACCACACACATTTACCCACGGCAAGGTAACTGGAAACATGTACGTATACAAACAGACCACCTACGACCTCCGCAAGACAATCAAAGAGGCAAAACAATTTTTTTTGCCCGCTTCGAGGAAAACAACACAGAGTCACCGACATTGCCCCCTCTGCTCACGAGGACTGCGGGCTCCCGATCTCTGTAGCCGACGTGAGTAGGACGTTCAAGTGTGTTAACCCAAGCAAAGCTGCCGGCACGGTAGCACTCACTTCTGTGATCATGAAGTACTTTGAAAGTCAAGGACCATATCACCTTCACTATACATACAACACCATTATCTCACTACAATTTGCATACCACCCCAACAGATCCACGGATGATACAATCGCCATTGCACTGCATAACACTCAATCCCACCTGGACAAGAGGAATACCTATGTGAGAATGATGTTCATCGACTCTAGCTCAGCTTTTAACACCATAGTGCCCTGCAAGCTCGTTCCTGTCACAAACTTGGATATACAGTGGGGAGAACAAGTATTTGATACACTGCCGATTTTGCAGGTTTTCCTACTTACAAAGCATGTAGAGGTCTGTCATTTTTTATCATAGGTACACTTCAACTGTGAGAGACGGAATCTAAAACAAAAATCCAGAAAATCACATTATATGATTTTTAAGTAATTAATTTGCATTTTATTGCATGACATAAGTATTTGATACATCAGAAAAGCAGAACTTAATATTTGGTACAGAAACCTTTGTTTGCAATTACAGAGATCATACGTTTCCTGTAGTTCTTGACCAGGTTTGCACACACTGCAGCAGGGATTTTGGCCCACTCCTCCATTCAGACCTTCTCCAGATCCTTCAGGTTTCGGGGCTGTCGCTGGGCAATACGGACTTTCAGCTCCCTCCAAAGAATTTCTATTGGGTTCAGGTCTGGAGACTGGCTAGGCCACTCCAGGACCTTGAGATGCTTCTTACGGAGCCACTCCTTAGTTGCCCTGGCTGTGTGTTTCGGGTCATTGTCATGCTGGAAGACCCAGCCACGACCCATCTTCAATGCTCTTACTAAGGGAAGGAGGTTGTTGGCCAAGATCTCGCGATACATGGCCCCATCCATCCTCCCCTCAATACGGTGCAGTCGTCCTGTCCCCTTTGCAGAAAAGCATCCCCAAAGAATGATGTTTCCACCTCCATGCTTCACGGTTGGGATGGTGTTCTTGGGGTTGTACTCATCCTTCTTCTTCCTCCAAACACGGCGAGTGGAGTTTAGACCAAAAGTATCTATTTTTGTCTCATCAGACCACATGACCTTCTCCCATTCCTCCTCTGGATCATCCAGATGGTCATTGGCAAACTTCAGACGGGCCTGGACATGCGCTTGCTTGAGCAGGGGGACCTTGCGTGCGCTGCAGGATTTTAATCCATGACGGTGTAGTGTGTTACTAATGGTTTTCTTTGAGACTGTGGTCCCAGCTCTCTTCAGGTCATTGACCAGGTCCTGCCGTGTAGTTCTGGGCTGATCCCTCACCTTCCTCATGATCATTGATGCCCCACGAGGTGAGATCTTGCATGGAGCCCCAGACCGAGGGTGATTGACCGTCATCTTGAACTTCTTCCATTTTCTAATAATTGCAGCAACAGTTGTTGCCTTCTCACCAAGCTGCTTGTCTATTGTCCTGTAGCCCATCCCAGCCTTGTGCAGGTCTACAACTTTATCCCTGATGTCCTTACACAGCTCTCTGGTCTTGGCCATTGTGGAGAGGTTGGAGTCTGTTTGATTGAGTGTGTGGACAGGTGTCTTTTATACAGGTAACGAGTTCAAACAAGTGCAGTTAATACAGGTAATGAATGGAGAATACAATGTGATTTTCTGGATTTTTGTTTTAGATTCCGCCTCTCACAGTTGAAGTGTACATATGATAAAAATGACAGACCTCTACATGCTTTGTAAGTAGGAAAACCTGCAAAATCGGCAGTGTATCAAATACTTGTTCTCCCCAATGTATCCTGTGCCTCGACCTGTTCTTTCAGCATGTCGTTTCTGAAGTTATATTTTGTTCATAATTGTTTGCGTCAAAACCTGCTGGTTTGGACTGGATGTTTACCAACTAGCCGGCTAGCTAGTTACCCAGCCAGGTAGTTAGCTAGGTTGCAATGGAGCCCACTTTGCCTGGAATAGCTAACAAATGTTTCCAGCGCTGTACAAGCTGTATTTATTACGCTCTTATCCGGGACACTATTGACAATCCGGAGTTCAATGCGGCAATTTGTTGCTTGCCGAGGATTACAGGAATGAGGTGGCTATCCTGAGCAAGCAAATTTAAATTCTGCGTGAACTTATAGGGAAAACGCAAATTGGATCTTTCCTGTTCTCAACTCCTGTGGCTGGACGCCACTCGGGCTTGATGGATGTCTCTGCCTTGTCAACTGTCCCTATCCGAATGGCCTGTGCTACCTGGAACTTGTCTGCCAAGGAAGTAATCTCCATTTGCATCTCCTCTTCCATCTTGTAGTGGAGTAGACGGAGAACAGCAAGAGGATTGTTCCAATCAGCGCTGGTACTATGTCCCAAGTTGTGGAAACCAAAGGCAGACTATAGTATCTGCGAGAAGCCAGAGCAGATTGACATGAACAGCTTCACCACCCTAGTGCCTAGTCTACCTGCGCCTTCATCGCTGGGAAAGCCTGTGTCTGCGACAATTGTGCTGACTCCAACAGCGACTTCGTCGTCGTGTTAGGCTCCTTTCCCTCTCTCTGGATCCGACAGGGGAGGCCTGCTGTGGGAGGCCGGGAGCTGCGGGCGCACGCTATCCTGCTTCTCGTGGGCCCGTGAAAGGTTCCACAAACTGTGTGAGGGGTAGGAATGGGCGGATTTCTCCATCCCCTTGTATTGTATTGGGCAGTTCAATGGTGAGAAATGTCTCAGTCCCTGGAGCAAAAATGTGCTATCCAAGAGCATGAGTACAGGTCATCAATAAGCTGCTCCCAAACATTTTAAACCTGCATCAGGAAAGTGAGTCTATCATAGTTCATGTGGTATTCAATGACATTATGAAGGTCAACTCAGAACAGTTGAAGATGGATTTTAAAGAACTGATTGGGTCTCTGCTTGACACCAACAAAGGCCCATAATATCTGGCCCTGTGCCATCCCTAAATCATAGCATTGAAAGTTTCAGCAGACTTTTAGCTCTCCATAACTGGCTGCGTGACTATTGCAGCTCTGTTGAGGTAACATTTATTGACAATTTTGATACCTTCTGGAAACATAGCTTGTTTTAAAAAGAGGATGGGATCTACCCAAATCTTTTAGGTTCCAGGATCCTTTCACAGGATTATACAGCTGTGTTGAGACAATGAGGTATCAATGACCCTAGCCCAGTTCAGTTAATCCCTACCATTGCGTCACTGAGTTGTCATAATAATTCAGCAAATGTACATTATTCCCGGGGGCATTGGTAGACACAATGTAAGTAACCTAATATATGTCCCTCTAACTGCCCTGAATGCCTCTGCTGATGTTACAGCTTTTGTATGCAGTAATCATGTGCCTTTGAACCAGTTATACTGTTTGAACTGAGTCGGTGTGCCCCAGTATGAAGTCCATTGTGTGCAACTCACCCTCCACTAACATAAATAACATGAGCATGTCTACTTCTGCTAAGCTTCCCAGTAAAGCAATGAAAACAATCAAGCATCCCAGAAGTGCTAAAAATAGCCCACATTAACATATGTAGCTTAAGAAACAAGGTTCATCAAATCAATAATTTGCTAGTAACATATTCTGACAATCTCTGAAACTCACTCAGATAATACCTTTGATGATAGTGGTAGCAATACATGGTTATAACATTTACAGAAAATACAGTAATGCCAATGGTGGAGGTGTTGCTGTTTATATTCAGAACCACATTCCTGTAAAGCTTAGAGAGGATATCATGTTAAATAATGTTGAAGTCATATAGCTATAGGCTCATCTGCCTCACCTAAAGCCCATTGTTTTGGGAAGCTGCTATAGACCACCAAGTGCTAACAGTCAATATCTGGATAACATTTGTGAAATGCTTGATAATGTATGGGATATCAACAGAGAGGTATATTTTCTGGATGATTTCAATATTGACTGGCTTTCATCAAGCTGCCCACTCAAGAAAAAGCTTCAAACTGTAACCCGTGCCTGCAATCTGGTTCAGGTTACCAGTCAACCTACCAGGGTAGTTACAAACAGCACATGAATGAACTCAACATGTATTGATCAAATATTTACTAATGCTGCAGAAATTAGCTTTAAAGCAGTATTCCACATTCATCGGATGTAGTGATCACAATATAGTAGCCATATCTAGGAAAACCAAAGTTCCAAAGGCTGGGCCTAATATAGTGTATAAGAGGTCATACAATACGTTTTGTAGTGATTCCTATGTTGTTTATGTAAAGAATATTTGTTGGTCTGTGGTGTGTAATGGGGAGCAACCAGATTCTGCACTTGACACATTTTTACGGAATGGTCTGCCTACCCATGCGAGAGACGCAGACTCGGCCTCAACTTTTAAGTCTTTATTGAAGACTCCTCTCTTCAGTAGGTCCTATGATTGAGTGTAGTCTGGCCCAGGAGTCTGAAGGTGAACGGAAAGGCACTGGAGCAACGAACCACCCTTGCTGTCTCTGCCTAGCCGGTTCCCCTCTCTCCACTGGGATTCTCTGCCTCTAACCCTATTACAGGTGCCGAGTCACTGGCTTACTGGTGCTCTTTCATGCCGTCCCTAGGAGGGGTGCGTCACTTGAGTGGGTTGAGTCACTGACGTGGTCTTCCTGTCTGGGTTGGCGCCCCCCCTTGGGTTGTGCCGTGGCGGAGATCTTTGTGGGCTATACTCGGCCTTGTCTCAGGATGGTAAGTTGGTGGTTGACGATATCCCTCTAGTGGTGTGGGGGCTGTGCTTTGGCAAAGTGGGTGGGGTTATATCCTGCCTGTTTGGCCCTGTCCGGGGGTATCATCGGATGGGGCCACAGTGTATCCTGACCCCTCCTTTCTCAGCCTCCAGTATTTATGCTGCAGTAGTTTATGTGTCGGGGGGCTAGGGTCAGTCTGTTATATCTGTAGTATTTCTCCAGTGTCCTGTGTGAATTTAAGTATGCTCTCTCTAATTCTCTCTTTCTCTCTCTCGGGGGACCTGAGCCCTAGGACCATGCCTCAGGACTACCTGACATGATGACTCCTTGCTGTCCCCAGTCCACCTGGCCGTGCTGCTGCTCCAGTTAACTGTTCTGCCTGCGGCTATGGAACCGTGACCTGTTCACCGGACGTGCTACCTGTCCCAGACCTGCTGTTTTCAAATCTCTAGAGACAGCAGGAGCGGTAGAGATACTCTCAATGATCAGCTATGAAAAGCCAACTGACATTTACTCCTGAGGTGCTGACCTGTTGCACCCTCGACAACTACTGTGATTATTATTATTTGACCATGCTGGTCATTAATGAACATTTGAACATCTTGGCCATGTTCTGTTATAATCTCCACCCGGCATAGCCAGAAGAGGACTGGCCACCCCTCATAGCCTGGTTCCTCTAGGTTTCTGCCTAGGTTTTGGCCTTTCTAGGGAGTTTTTCCTAGCCACCGTGCTTCTACACCTGCATTGCTTGCTGTTTGGGGTTTTAGGCTGGGTTTCTGTACAGCACTGAGATATCAGCTGATGTTAGCCCCTTGATTTAATTTATTCCAGTTACTAATAAGCCTGCACCAATTAAGGAAATGACTGTAAAAACATAAATCCCAGTAGATTGATGAGGAATTGAAACTATATTATGAATCAAATAAATTATATAAAGAATGAGAGTAAAAAGCTTTGGAGCACCTTAAATGAATGTTTGGGCAAAAAGGCAAACAACACCATCATTCATTGAATCAGATGGCTCATTCATCACAAAACAAACTGATATCGCCAACTACTTTAATACGTTTTTCATTGGCAAGATTAGCAAACTTAGGCATGACATGCCAGCAACAAATGCAGACACTTTAAAAATAAAGAAAAACCCTTGAATGAGTAGGTGTTTTAAAACTTTTGGCAGGTAGTGTACACGCACACAATTCCTGTTTCCCCAGACATAGCTCATTGTAATATTTTTACTACTGTACTTTGTATTTAGTTTATACACACACCACATATTTATTTAAATACAGAATTATTGACATAGCTCACTAATATATCTTCTGATGTACAGTGCACTCGGAAAGCATTCAGACCACTTGACTTTTTCCACTTTGTTACATTACAGACTTATTCTAAAACTGATTAACAATTTTTTCCCCCCACATCAATCTACACACAATACCCCATAATGGCTAAAATTACTAAAACAGATTTTTAGACATTTTTGCAATTATGCTGCGGGACTTAGCCTGTCTAGGACAGGGGTGCCGCTAGCGGCACTCCTCCCACATTCCACTGAAAAGGCAGAGCGCGAAATTCAATTTTTTTTTTTTTTTTTTTTAAATATTTAACTTTCACACATTAACAAGTCCAATACAGCTAATGAAAGATACAGATCGTGTGAATCCAGCCAACATGTCCGATTTTTAAAATGTTTTACAGGGAAGACACAATATGTAAATCTATTAGCTAAACACATTAGCATAAGACACCATCTTTTCTTTGTCCACCAACACCAGTAGCTATCACCAATTCGGCTAAACTAAGATATTGATAGCCACTAACCAAGAAAAAACCTCATCAGATGACAGTCTGATAACATATTTATGGTATAGGATAGGTTTTGTTAGAAAAATGTGCATATTTCAGGTAGATATCATAGTTTACAATTGCACCCACCGTCACAAATGGACTAGAATAAATACATAGAGCAACGTGTTTACCTAATTACTAATCATCAAACATTTCGTAAAAATACACAGCATACACTAATCGAAAGACACAGATTCTGTGAATACAGACAATATTTCAGATTTTCTAAGTGTCTTACAGCGAAAACACAATAAATCGTTATATTAGCATAGCACATGTGCAAACATTACCCCAGCATTGATTCTAGTTAAAGAGAGCGATAACGTAAACATCGCCAAAATATATTAATTTTTTCACTAACCTTCTCAGAATTCTTCAGATGACACTCCTGTAACATCACATTACAACATACATATACAGTTTGTTCGAAAATGTGCATATTTAGCCACCAAAATCATGGTTAGACAATGAGAAAAGTAGCCCAGCTGGTCAGAAAATGTCGTGCGCCATATTAGACAGTGATCTAGTCGTATACATAAATACTCATAAACGTGACTAAAAAATATAGGGTGGACAGCGATTGATAGACAATTTAATTCTTAATACAATCGCGGAATTACATTTTTTAAATTATCCTTACTTTTCAATACAGTTTGCGCCAAGCGAAGCTACGTCAAAAAAGATGGCGTCCTAAGCCACTAACATTTTTCGACAGAAACACGATTTATCATAATAAATTGTTCCTACTTTGAGCTGTTCTTCCATCAGAATCTTGGGCAAAGAATCCTTTCTTGGGTCTAATCGTCTTTTGGTCGAAAGCTGTCCTCTTGCCATGCAGAAATGCACATTGCGTTCGGCATGAACTGGAACGGTGCCCAGAGATTCACAGTGGCTCAGAAATAAATGTCCCAAAATCGCACTAAACGGATATAAATTGCTATAAAACGCTTTAAATTAACTACCTTATGATGTTTTTAACTCCTATAACGAGTAAAAATATGACCGGAGAAATATAACTGGCTACACTAATGCTTAGAAAAACAGTAGGTCGGTGTCCTCCGCGCGCCTGACGCACCTAGAAAAGAGTTCCTACCTACAGGATTTTTTCATTTATAGTGGCTGTGATTGGGCAATCGATACCATTCAAAGCGTCATCACGTAAAGGCATCCAGGGGAAGACGTAAGCAGTGTCCGTATACTCATAGGAATAACAGTGGCCTTAAAACTGACTCCAGAACAGGGGCCAAAATGTGTGAAATCTGACTCCATGTCAGGGAAATTGCTGTAGAATGAGTTCTGTTCCACTTAGAGACAAAATTTCAACGGCTATAGAAACTATAGACTGTTTTCTATCCAATAATAATAATAATATGCATATTGTACGATCAAGAATTTTGTAGGAAGCCGTTTAAAAAATTACACGATTTCCATAAATAGTGACAACAGCACCCCCTATCCCAATGAAGTTAAAGGTGATTTGTGGTTTAGTACGGTGCCCTGCGTCACCACTTCATTGCTCCAGACCACACTAGCCACACTTTGAAGAATCTCAAATATAAAATATATTTTGAATTGTTTAACACTTTTTATGGTTACTACATGATTCCATATGTGTTATTTCAGAGTTTTGATGTATTCACTATTACTCTACAATGTAGAAAATAGTAAAACCACCAAGACTCATAGAGCTGGCCGCCATGCCTAACTGAGCAATCGGGGGAGAAGGGCCTTGATGACAGCTTTGCGCACTCTTGGCATTCTCTCAACTAGCTTCATGAGGTAGTCACATGGAATGTATTTCAATTAACAGGTGTGCCTTGTTAAAAGTTAATTTGTGGAATTTATTTCCTTAATGAGTTTGAGCCAATCAGTTGTGTTGTGACAAGGTAAGTGTGGTATACAGAAGATAGCCCTATTTGATACGTAAGCTTATTAAAGATCAGTGGTACTATCAAGAGCAGTGTGCGGTTTCCTTTTTCCTTCATCTAGCCCTATTTGGTAAAATACCAAGTCTATATTATGGAAAGAAAAGCTCAAATAATCAAAGAGAAACGACAGTCCATCATTACTTTAAGACATGAGTCAATGCGGAACATTTCAGGAACTTTGAAAGTTTCTTTAAGTGCAGTCGCAAAAACCATCAAGCGCTATGATGAAACTCTCTCATGAGGACTGCCACAGGAAAGGAAGACCCAGCGTTACGTTTGCTGCAAAGGATAAGTTCATTCGAGTTTGCAGCCTCATGCAATTGCAGCCCAAATAAATGCTTCACCGAGTTCAAGTAACAGACACATCTCAACATCAACTGTTCAGAGAAGAGTGTTTGAATCAGGACTTCATGGTCGAATTGCTGAAAAGAAACCACTATTAAAAGGACACCAATAAGAAGAAGAGACTTGCTTGGGCCAAGAAACAGGAGCAATGGACATTAGACTGGTGGAAATCTGTCCAAATTTGAGATTTTTGGTTCCAACCGTTGTATCTTTGTGAGACGCAGAGTAGGTGAACGGATGATCTCCGCATGTGTGGTTCCCACCGTGAAGCATGGAGGAGGTGGTGTGATGGTGCTTTGCTGGTGACACTGTCAGTGATTTATTTAGAATTCAAGGCACACTTGACCAGCATGGTGTTAGGTTCTAAGTCTCAGAGTAAAAACTCAACGAACATTATGAAAGCTTAACCAAGTTTATTATGCCCAGAGGATCAATACAGCTGCATTAGACAAAACATGTTTCCACCACCACAAGTATATATACTCCAATTTAGGCACTCCTCATTCTCTCCAATCCTTACATCTTTCACGGTTCGATGGGAAGACGAAGTGATAAGGGAGAAACAATGGTTTATTACCCTAAGGGGATCTGACCTGACCTCAACCCCCTTGATGCCTAATCCAAAGATCTCCACACCCCTATAGCAATCCCGTGACTTCTTCCCGTCCACCCAGCACATTCCAAAGCCATCTGGCTACTACAGATAAACATTAACTTCTGATGTAAAAACCAGTTTCTAGGATAGCAATGTTCCAAGTTTAACCCAGAATACAACAATGGCTACCACAGCATTCTGCAGTGATATGCCATCTCATCTGGTTTGAGCTTAGTGGGACTATCATTTGTTTTTCAACAGGACAATGACCCAACACACCTCCGGCTGTGTAAGGGCTATTTGACCAAGGAGAGTGATGGAGTGCTGCATCAGATGATCTGGTCTCCACAATCACCTGACCTCAACCCAATTGTGATGGTTTGGGATGAGTTGGACCGCAGAGTGAAGGAAAAGCAGCCAACAAGTGCGCTCAGCATATGTGGGAACTCCTTCAAGACTGTTGGAAAAGCATTCCAGATTAAGCTGGTTGAGAGAATGCCAAGAGCGTGCAAAGCTGTCATCAAGGTAAAGTATGGCTACTTTGAAGAATCTAAAAAATAAAACATTTTATTTGATCAATTTTAGAATAAGGCTGTAACGTAACAAAATGTGGAAAAAGTAAAGGGGTCTGAATACTTTCCAAAGGCAGTGTACATATCATTCTTAGTATGTCTTGAGTAAATTATTCCGTTGTACATACTTAGACTGCATATTGATCTATTTGGATTGTTAATTGGATTCGTCCCAACGTTAGAGATCTTGCATTTTTTGTAGTACATAAAAAAAACATTTAAATTATTTGTTTACTTGTTTGACATTTTACTGCATTGTTAGAAACTAGTAACATAAGCATTTCACTACACCCGCTATAACATCTGCTAAGCTGTGTACCCGACCAATAAACTTTGATTTGATGTCATAGATACTACCGTTCAAAAGTTTGGGGTCACTTAAAAATGTCTCAGAACAAGAATAGACTGATGAATTTCTGAAGAAAGTTCTTTGTTTCTGGCCATTTTGATCCTGTAATTGAACCCACAAATGCTGATACTCCAGATACTCAACTAGTCTAAAGAAGGCCAGTTTTATTGCTTCTTTAATCAGAACAACACTTTTCAGCTGTGCTAACATAATTGCAAAAGGGTTTTCTAATGATCAATTAGCCTTTTAAAATGATAAACTTGGATTAAGCCAACACAACGTGCCATTGGAAAACAGGAGTGATGGTTGTTGATAATGGGCCTCTGTACGCCTATGTAGATATTCCATTGAGAAAAAAAAGCAATTTCCAGCTACAATAGTCGTTTACAACATTAACAATGTCTACACTGTATTTCTGATCAATTTGATGTTATTTTAATGGACAATTTTTTTTTGCTTTTCTTTCAAAAACAAGAATATTTCTAAGTGACCCCAAACTTGAACGGTAGTGTATACCGCTGGAAGTGAATGCTGGAATTAAACATTTAACTATGCAAAGTAGCAAAAGCTGTGTGCATTAAGGATAAAGACACCTGGCTCAAATAGAAGCCTGTCTCTAATAAGCGCCTGTTGTGCTCATTGATTTAAGAAAATAAACGCCCAGGCTAAAAATTGAAGTTTTACACTAGGCCTATCTTAGTGGGACACAGATCTTAAATCGGTAACGCATTGATTCTTTAACTGGCAGGTCACTCACGGAAGCCATAATTAAAATGTAGCTTGAAAGCCATTTAGAAGGAGAAGCCTGACAGTCTCCCTTAGAAAAGCACCACATATCCCTGAGGTGCTGGGAGAGAGGGGGACTATGGGCCAGGACAGGCAGACACTTCAGATATCAATATTTGAAGTGCAGACACTTCAGATATTTGTAGCCAGGAGAGACCGAGAGAGCAAAAGATAGAGAGAAAAATAAAGAGAGAACAAGAGCAAGCGCGCACGCAAGAGGAAGAAAGGGGGAGTAGTATAGCGGTGTCTGCAGTTCACCTCTCCACCCCGGTTTTGTCTCTAATCATGCCCATTGGCCCGGCTGGCCTCTGGCTGGGCTCCGGCAGGCCCTTTAAAGAGGCTGAGGTACCTACTGGAGAGACATAGGTCTCCCAGGAGATAGGCCATTCCTTTGAACAGAGCATGTCAGCCCAGAGACAAAGAGCACAATCAATTAGAGCGCCACAGCAGCTCTAGAGGGAAGTGACTCGGGCCCCTGGGTAAGGAGGGAGGCAGAGAAAAAGTGACAAGCACAGAAACGAGAGCGAGAAACGCACACACACACTTGCAAACACACATACTGTACTTACAAACACAGGCACGTACACACCCACGCTCCTGCCGAAACATCTTCATGTAAGTGCACACACAGAGAATGTATCATACTCAATCATTTACGAGATTAGATTGAAAGGCATCAATATGTATGAACTTTTTGCTTGGGATTTATTCTATAAATAAATCAATAGATTTGAAGGGTTGGGGAGTAGGAGATGGAGCCGTCCACAGTGAACGATTTATGACTCAATTCAACAGAGGACACAGCGTGCACCGTGGCCAGCGGTGAGTGAGTGGATGAACACACACACACACACACACACACACACACACACACACACACACACACACACACACACACACACACACACACACACACACACACACACACACACACACACACACACACACTTTATGTTCATGTTGTTATCTTTTCTTGTTGCATTGTTGAGAAGGACTCGTCTCCCCGATGGTAAGGGAGTGAACAGATCGTGGCTGGGGTATGTGTGGTCCTTGATGATTCTGCGGGACCTCCTCACGCACCGTCTCAAGTAGATGTCCTGGTGGGGAGGGAGCACGGTCCCAGTGATGTACTGGGCTGTCTTCACCACCCAATGGAGGGCATTGCGGAATCTAAAGGAATTAGCCAAACAGACTGTGTGGTATAGGGGGCTGGCAGTGCTGTTTACTGATATTGTGTATTTCTCATCAGTGGCCCGTATGCGCTGATGTACGGTGCAACTCTGCTCAGTCAGATGAAGAAGTATACTTTGTTTCTGTGCTGGAATGTGTGGTGAACCTTGACCCAGCTATGCCTCAGCCAATCAGAGTGTGGTCTCTGCTGCCACTGGGCTTACTGTGCTCCTTACCATACTCTACGTTTCTATTTTAGTTATTTAGGAGACGCTCTTATCCAGAGTGACTTACATTTGCTGCATTCATTTTAACATAACTAGTTGAGATACCACAACTGTGATATGTGGTTAAGTAAATTTTTCTTCAATAAAGAAGCCTTTGTCACCAAAGTCAGTGCAAGTAGGAAAAGACGAGTGCAAATTGAAATGTCTTATTTAAGAGACTCTTTGAAGAGGTAGGGTTTCAGACGTTTTCGGAAGATGGGCAGGGACTCTGATCTCGTCCAATCACTTCTTTTGGAGGGTATTCAGATGATGGAAGTTTGCCATTAGAATATATGTGCAAAGCAAAGTTTAAACTTTCAGTATGTGTTATTGCATTAAGGATTATCTGTCAAATGAGACGAGTTCTATCCTATTGCTTATTTGCAGAGGACAAAACAGTAGTGGGCATGATTACCAACAACGTCAAGACAGCCTACAGGGAGAAGGTGAGGGCACTCGGAGTGTGGTGTCAGGAAAACAACCTCTCACTCAACATCAACAAAACAAAGGAGATGATCGTGGACTTCAGGAAACAGCAGAGGGAGCAGCCCCCTATCCACATCGACGGGACAGTAGTGGAGAAGGTGGAAAGTTCCACGTCACATACATCACGGACAAACTGAAATGGTCCACCCATACAGACAGTGTGGTGAAGAATGCGCAACAGCAACTCTTCAACCTCAGGAGGCTAAAGAAATTTGGCTCGTCACCTAAAACCCTCACAAACTTTTACAGATGCACAATTGAGAGCATCCTGTTCGGTTGTATCACCGCCTGGTACGGCAACTGCACCGCCCGCAACCATGGGGCTCTCCAGAGGATGGTGCGGTCTGCACAACGCATCACTGGGGGCAAACTACCTGCCCTCCAGCACACCTACACCACCCGATGTCACAGGAAGGCCAAAAAGATCATCAAGGACAACAACCACCCGAGCCACTGCCTGTTCACCCAACTACCATCCAGAAGACGAGGTCAGTACAGGTGCATCAAAGCTGGGACCGAGAGACTGAAAAACAGCTTCTATCTCAAGGCCATCAGACTGCTAAACAGCCATCATTAACACTGAGAGGCTGCTGCCAACATACAGTCTCAGATCTTTTGCCACTTTAATAAATGGATCACTAGTCACTTAAAAAAGCCACTTTAACAATGTTTACATATGTAATGTTTACATATCTTACATTACTCATCTCATATGGATATACTGTATTTTATACCATCTATTGCATCTTGCCTATGCTGCGCGGCCATCGCTCATCCTTATATTTATATGTACATTTTCTTATTCCATCCCTTTGTGTGTGTATTAGGTAGTTGTTGTGAAATTGTTAGATTACTGGTTAGATATTATTGCACTGTCGGAACTAGAAGCACAAGCATTTCTCTACACTCACATTAACATCTGCTAACCATGTGTATGTGACCAATACAATTTGATTGAATTTGATTTATTTAAAACATTAGCAAAGCTATGGTAAACCATGTGATAACTAATTTAAATTTGACAGATAATTGTAAATGCAATAACATATTGAAGAGAAAACATTCACAGGGGTACTGCGTACCAGGCGAGTGATGCCAACTTCTGCTCCCTGTTGAGGATGTCTGTCTCCTGTCCCCGTCCCAGAGAACAGGCTTTGTTTCTGGATAGCCCAGCTAGTTCCCCACTCCCCCCTCCCTGGATGGATACACCTGTCCGTAACGTAATACCTTGTTAAAGCCCAGATCCTGCTGCAAGTTTAGCACGGATTGAACAGTCTTGAACAGATTACAAAGGAAAAAGTAAACCCTGAGACAACACCAGTACCTAACCCCTCCATCCGGCTGCCTATTATCCTGCCTGCACCTCAGGCCAATCGTGAAACGGCCCAACAGACTCCAGAGTTCTAAGACTCTCTCACTTTCTAGTTTCTACCCCAAATCTGGTTTGGATCAAGAAACTAAGAAGTTCCTAGACCGCATTAGGCAGAGACGCCTGACAGAACATTTAGGGCTCTCGTTTTATTCTCTTCGCACAAGTGTTTTATTGGACTATGCTTTGAGGATTTAATGTTGCATAGAAGACTAATGAAAGCGTGCAGAAACAAAACCAGAAGGCAGCAGCAGGAGAAAAACAAGAAAAAAACTACAGGCCTGTTTTCCGTTCTCCTTTTAATTGCGCCCTCTCTCTTTTTTTCTATCCTCGGAGTAACAAAATGGAGGGGAAGTTGCAAATAACTGTGGGATCGATAGAGCCGCAGGAAATGAGGCTATTTGGAGTGTTCAATCAGGGGCCCTGCCTCTGCTCACTTTAATTAGTTTATACATAAATTCAAGGCCGGAGATTGAAGAGCACTCTCTGCTCGTACCCTGACCTAAATTGAATACATTTAACCGAGATTAGTTCTCTCAGCAGAACGCAGTGTGACCTCGGCAAAAACTGTGCTCTCTCACAGGGAAGATTTGTCACACGAGAGGGAAGGAGAGAGAAGGCCCAGATGCAGGGCCAAAGAAAAAAGCGCCTAAATAGTAGATTTTGATACATCTGCTGAAACCTCACTGACTCTACTTCATTCTTGTGAGGCTGTTTCTCATCCATTAAATGTGAAGTTTGCACTTTGCGAGCCTCCTTAGCTGTTTACTCAGATGTCCTGGAAGCTGAAGCTGAAGATGCCTGCCACAGAAGGCATCTCTCCCAATGATCCTCTGGCAATTACTGAAAATGTGTTTTTGATTAAATTGTTTCCAATTTGAATCCCAAATTGTGACGCATCAGGCTTTTAGTCAGTCTGTTTACTCAAATGAATTCAGATTTTGCAAACAGACCATGTGTGATGATCCAAGTCGTATTTTCTGATCCTACTTTTAATGCCTTAACTTTGGCAGTTACCTGTATATGACCCATCTATCTGCTCCATAGCTATACGGAAAAATGCTGAATAGTCATGATATGGAGAGATGGAAAGGGAGAGAGATACATACAGTGTATTCGGATAGTATTCAGACCCCTTGACTTTTTACATTACAGCCTTATTCTAAAACGGATGAAATTTTCCCCCTCAATCTACACACAATACCCCAGAATAACAAAGCAAAAACAGGTTTTTAGTATATTTTTGCAAAGTTATTATTATTATTATTTTTTGAAAAATCACATTTACTTAAGTATTCAGACCCTTTACTCAGTACTTTGTTGAAGCACAATTGGCAGCGATTACATCCTTGAGTCTTCTTGGGTAAGACGCTACAAGCTTGGCACACCTGTATTTGGGGAGTTTCTCCCATTCTTCTCTTCAGATCCTCTCAAGCTCTGTCAGGTTGGATGGGGAGCGCCGCTGCACAGCTATTTTCAGGTGTCTCCAGAGATGTTCAAGTCCGGGCTCTGGCGGTGCCACTCAAGGACATTCAGAGACTTGTCCCGAAGCCACTCATGCGTTGTCTTGGCTGTGCGCTAAGGGTCGTTGTCCTGTTGGAAGGTGAACATTTGCCCCAGTCTGAGGTCAAATCAAACTTTGTCACATGCGCCGAATACAACAAGTGTAGACTTTACCGTGAAATGCTTACTTACAAGCCCTTTACCAACAGTGCAGTTCAAGAAGAGTTAAGAAAATATTTACCAAGTAGACTAAAATAAAAAGTAACACAATAAGAATAACAATAACTCGGCCATATACAGGGGGCACGGTACCGAGTCAGTGTTAGGGGGTACAGGCTAGTTGAGGTAATCTGTATATGTGGGTGGGGGCGAAGTGACTATGCACAGATAACAAACAGAGAGTTGCAGTAGTGTACAAAAGGGAGGGAGGTCAATGTAAATTGTTCGGTGGCGATTTTATTAAATATTCACCAGTCTTATGGCTTGGGGGTAGAAGCTGTTGTGGTGCCTTTTGGTCCTAGACTTGGTGCTCTGGTACCGCTTGCCATCCGGTAGCAGAGAAAACAGTCTAACTTGGGTGACTGGAGTCTTTGACAATTTTATGGGCTTTCCTCTGACACCGCCTATTATATAGGTCCTGGATGGCAGGAAGCTTGGCCCCAGTGATGTACTGGGCAGTTCGCACTACCCTCTGCAGCGCCTTACGGTCAGATGCAGAGGATGCTCTCGATGGTGCAGCTGAAGAACCTTTTGAGGATCTGGGGACCCATGCCAAATCTTTTCAGTCTCCTGAGGGGGGAAAAGGTTTTGTCATGCCCTCTTCACGACTGTCTTGGTATGTTTGGACCATGATAGTTCGTTGGTGATGTGGACACCAAGGAACTTGAAAATCTCGACCCGCTCCACTTTAGCCCCATCGATGTTAATGAGGGCCTGTTCGGCCTGCCTATTACCTGCAGTCCACAATCAGCTCCTTTGTCTTGCTCACATTGAGGGAGAGGTTGTTGTCCTGGCACTACATTGCCAGTTCTCTGACCTTCTCCCTATAGGCCGTCTCATTGTTGTCGGTGATCAGGCCTACCACTGTTGTGTCATCAGCAAACTTAATGATGGTGTTGGAGTTGTGTTTGTCCACACAGTCGTGGGTGAACAGAGAATACAGGAGGGGACTAAGTACATACCCCAGAGGGGCTCCAGTGTTAAGGATCAGCGTGGCAGACGTGTTGTTGCCTACTCTTACCACCTGGGGGCGGCCCGTCAGGAAGTCCAGGATCCAGTTGCAGAGGGAGGTGTTTAGTCGCAGAGTCCTTAGCTTAGTGATGAGCTTCGTGGGCACTATGGTGTTGAACGCTGAGCTGTAGTCAATGAACAGCATTCTCACATATGTGTTCCTTTTGTCCAGGTGAGAAAGGGCAGTGTGGAGTGCAATTGAGATTGTGTGGATCTGTTGGGGCGGTATGTGAATTGGAGTGGGTCTAAGGTGTCCGTGAGGATCCTGTTGATGTGAGCCATGACCAGCCTTTCAAAGCACTTTATGCTACCGACGTACGTGTCACGGGGCAGTAATCATTTAGGCAGGTTACCTTCGCTTCCTTGGGCACAGGGACGATCGTGGTCTGCTTGAAACATGTAGGTATTACAGACTCAGGCAGGGAGAGGTTGAAAATGTCAGTGAAGACACTTGCCAGTTGGTCCGCGCATGCTTTGAGTACACGTCCTGGAAATCCATCTGGCCCAGCGCCTTTGTGAATGTTGACCTGTTTAAAGGTTTTGTTCACATCGGCTACCGAGAGCGTTATCATACAGTCATCCAGAAAAGCTGGTGCTCTCATGCATGCTTCAGTGTTGCTTGCCTCGAAGTGAGCATAAAAGGCATTTAGATAGTCTGGTATGCCCGCTTCAAATGGGGAGCTCGCGTCCGAGCATCCCTTTGTAGTCTGTAAGTTTGCAAGTCCTGCCACATCTGACGAGCGTCAGAGCCGGTGTAGTAGGATTCAATCTTAATCCTGTATTGACGCTTTGCTTGTTTGATGGATCGTCTGAGGGCATAGCAGGATTTCTTATAAGCATCCGGATTAGTCTCCCGCTCCTTGAAAGCGGCAGCTCTAGCCTTTAGCTCGATGCGGATGTTGTCTGTAATCCATGGCTTCTGGTTGGGATATGTACGTACAGTCACTGTGGAGACGACGTCATCAATGCACGTCATCCTCATTTTGTCTGTCATAGTTGAAGTGTACCTATGATGAAAATTACAGGCCTCTCTCATCTTTTTAAGTGGGAGAACTTGCACAATTGGTGGCTGACTAAATACTTTTTTGCCCCACTGTAAATACATTTGATTGATTGATTGATTGAATGCTGCAGACATTGTTTGGTACCCTTCCCCAGATCTGTGCCTCGACACGATCCTGTCTTGGAGCTCTACTGACAACTCCTTCGACCTCATGGCTTGGTTTTTGCAATGACAATCACTGTCAACTGTGGGATGATCAATGGAAACAGGACGCAACTGAGCTCAATTTCGAGTCTCAGAAAATGTTCTGAATATTTATATAAATAAGGTATTTCTGATTTAGTATTTTTATAGATTTGCAAAAATGTCTAAAAACCTGTTTTCGCTTTGTCATTATTGGGTACTGTGTGTAGATTGATAAGGAAATACATTTATTTAATCAATTTCAGAATAAGGTTGTAACATAACAAAATGTCGAAAAAGTCAAGGGGTCTGAATACTTTCCGAACGCACTTTATATTTCCATTATGGGCTAAGCTAAGGGAGAAATATGACTGTGGTTTACTGTATTCAGGCTGTAGATAAAGACAGAGAGAAGGAGACAGAAAAAAAGAGCTGTGGCGAATAAATTGGTATAAATAAATTATTTCAGAAGGCATCACATATCAGCCCCTCACACGGAAATTAATCCATCTTCAGAAGCAATCTCCTCCAACAATTTGGGGTGGCTGCAGGACTGTAAGCTGAAAAAAAAGTGTCGATAAAAGGTCTGTGTTCGTATATAGTGTCAGCTCAAATGACTGATTTGACTGTCGTGCCTCACATACACCAAGCCTTTCTGTGTGAACCGAATGTACCTGAAGACAACGGAGAGGGGTGTTCAGTTTCTAAACAGGTGAAAAGGGAGCCAGGGCAGACAAGAGTGAATGTGGCCGGATTGGCATGTATTCCATTTCTGCTTAAGTTTGAACTATTTAATAATGCACTTGAACTCGAACTTCACTTAAACACTTGAATATCATGAGTCAGCATTTCAATTACACCAACTTAAAAATGTTTAACCTTTTCTTTGCAATGCTTAATACTAAACTGACATACACTAGTTTGTCAAAGTCCTTGATTGACACAGGGCTATTACCCCAAATCTCCTTCCGTGCTACCAACTCACTTTGCAGTCTGAAAAGAAAAGTTACATGTTTTTTGTGGAGTCAACATTTAGCATCGGCCGTGCTGCCTTGGCCCTGGCTCTCCCGCAATGGTGACTGTAATGATTCAGAACCTCTTCCCTCTCCAGAACGCTTCTCATTTAAGTCAATCACCCAGTTCTCTTTTCAGGAATTAACCTCAGAGACGCACTTCATACCACAAGCCTCTTCTTAAAAATATGATTCAAGTTCATCTTTCTCTCTTTATTTCTCCTTCTGGCAGTCCCTTGCTAAAGCCAGTCAGCATTTCTCTGTGTTCCTGACAGGCTCCCATCACAGCCCTAACCCCAGATGAAACGGTGCCTCACAAAATAAATGTAAATCTCTTTGTGTGCTGATAGTACTCCTGCTGCCGAGCCTGTAGACAGTTGATTCTTTCAGTGGGAGGCACGCATGCGGCTGCGTCACCCCTTCTTCATAATGGAACACTAAGTCTGCGTCACTGTCACCGCTCCTCACGACAACACGTACTATCACTAGACAAAACACACACACGACAACACACCGAGCAGCAACTGTCATAAAGGAGCGACTGGCAGCAAGGAGATCTCTGAAATGACAACAATAACCATTTGTTCCACAGGCGAGGAGAAAGGGCTTTTAGTGCCATTGCAGTGTTCTCGAACAGCTATTCTAAGAGATGTGGTGTTCGTCATTCACTGAGACACTCACGCAAAGTCTATGGCATCGTTAAAGTTAGGGAAAACAAATCATTTTAGTTGTAGTGAAGTCACAAGAACAAAGCACCCAGTGCTCTAAAAAACTAAAGTTTAGCAAACTCCACTAGCCTGAAAACAACTTATCCTCATCAATATAGTCTAGCCCTCCTGTCCTGTCCAGACTGAGCACATCCTTCCCAGCACAGCTGGCCAGAGTGACAGAGAGGACACGGCCATGACAGGACTCCTCCCAGTGCCACCTGGCTGAACAGGTGAATTGTCCATGTCCCCAGACAGGGATGTCACCCATTGGGCACACATAAGAGAGAGCTGACAAACAGCATTTCACTGTGGACAGACACTCCCAACATCAAACACTTTCCTTGAATCTTATTTACACTTTGAAGTGGCTTAGTCTCGCTTGTCACAGCATTACTCTATGGAGAAAAGGCCCAACAGTGCTGTTCTTGTCACAGCATTACTCTATGGAGAAAAGGCCCAACAGTGCTGTTCTTGTCACAGCATTACTCTACGGAGAAAAGGCCCAACAGTGCTGTTCTTGTCACAGCATTACTCTATGGAGAAAAGGCCCAACAGTGCTGTTCTTGTCACAGCATTACTCTATGGAGAAAAGGCCCAACAGTGCTGTTCTTGTCACAGCATTACTCTATGGAGAAAAGGCCCAACAGTGCTGTTCTTGTCACAGCATTACTCTACGGAGAAAAGGCCCAACAGTGCTGTTCTTGTCACAGCATTACTCTATGGAGAAAAGGCCCAACAGTGCTGTTCTTGTCACAGCATTACTCTATGGAGAAAAGGCCCAACAGTGCTGTTCTTGTCACAGCATTACTCTATGGAGAAAAGGACCAACAGTGCTGTTCTTGTCACAGCATTACTCTACGGAGAAAAGGCCCAACAGTGCTGTTCTTGTCACAGCATTACTCTATGGAGAAAAGGCCCAACAGTGCTGTTCTTGTCACAGCATTACTCTATGGAGAAAAGGCCCAACAGTGCTGTTCTTGTCACAGCATTACTCTATGGAGAAAAGGACCAACAGTGCTGTTCTTGTCACAGCATTACTCTATGGAGAAAAGGACCAACAGTGCTGTTCTTGTCACAGCATTACTCTATGGAGAAAAGGCCCAACGGTGCTGTTCTTGTCACAGCATTACTCTATGGAGAAAAGGCCCAACAGTGCTGTTCTTGTCACAACATTACTCTATGGAGAAAAGGCCCAACAGTGCTGTTCTTGTCACAGCATTACTCTATGGAGAAAAGGCCCAACGGTGCTGTTCTTGTCACAGCATTACTCTACGGAGAAAAGGCCCAACAGTGCTGTTCTTGTCACAGCATTACTCTATGGAGAAAAGGCCCAACAGTGCTGTTCTTGTCACAGCATTACTCTATGGAGAAAAGGACCAACAGTGCTGTTCTTGTCACAGCATTACTCTACGGAGAAAAGGCCCAACAGTGCTGTTCTTGTCACAGCATTACTCTATGGAGAAAAGGCCCAACAGTGCTGTTCTTGTCACAGCATTACTCTATGGAGAAAAGGCCCAACAGTGCTGTTCTTGTCACAGCATTACTCTATGGAGAAAAGGACCAACAGTGCTGTTCTTGTCACAGCATTACTCTATGGAGAAAAGGACCAACAGTGCTGTTCTTGTCACAGCATTACTCTATGGAGAAAAGGCCCAACGGTGCTGTTCTTGTCACAGCATTACTCTATGGAGAAAAGGCCCAACAGTGCTGTTCTTGTCACAACATTACTCTATGGAGAAAAGGCCCAACAGTGCTGTTCTTGTCACAGCATTACTCTATGGAGAAAAGGCCCAACGGTGCTGTTCTTGTCACAGCATTACTCTACGGAGAAAAGGCCCAACAGTGCTGTTCTTGTCACAACATTACTCTATGGAGAAAAGGCCCAACAGTGCTGTTCTTGTCACAGCATTACTCTATGGAGAAAAGGCCCAACAGTGCTGTACTTTTCACTGCTTTTCCCAAAACAGATCATACTATTTTTTAGGAGGTAGTTTATCTATTAGAGGAAGAGTGTTTTCCACCTCTTCGCCCTCCTCTGTGAGAATCCTTTGAGCATCTCTGTCTCGCGGCCACTCTCCTGCTACACGCTTAGATGCACTCACAAACAAGCCATGAATCACTAGAAACACTGCAAAGTGTCGACATCACACAGCGGAGTCTGTTAACAGCACACACATCTCTCTCTCCACACTGTAAACACACACACACTCTCTGCCTCATCAACAAGGGTGAGAAGAGAAGCAAGCGGAGCCCTGAGAATTTTGGGTAAAAGTGGGGAACAAGTGGAAAGTTGGACACTTTGGCAAAAACAAAGGCTAAAACAACAATCAGTATCTTTAAACTACCACTGGGGGTTAAGACTCGACAGGTGTCGTCGAGGTGCTCTGGTCACAAAGCAGTAGCAGGTTGAAATCCTAGCAGCGGATTGCCTGCTTTAATATACTCCTCCTGACAAGAGCTTTATAAGCTACCTCTCCACTGTAAAAGCAGCCAGTAAAGAATACAGGTACTCATGTATGAACACATCCCAGTCTGCATAAATCACAGCCTCTCCGCCAGTCAGGCATGATAGGCCACTTTGATGGGAAAGTTAAACAGGGCTTTATTTTTCACAGTGGAAAACGACAAGATGCCAGCTTCACCGCTGGCTCCCGGTTTTGTTGCAGTGGCAAAAACCTGTGAGACAGGTGCCATAGGTCACTGGCGGTGAGTAACTCTGACAAATAGGGGGGTGGTGGAGTGTGACGGGGGTGGTCGTAAACTCCCCACTGGGCCGGGCTGCCGTTAGCTGCTTACGACGAAACGGGAGGGTGGACCGGGTCGGGTCGCTTAGCTTCAGGGTGGGCCGAGTGGAGGAGGGTGAACAGATAGACACAGCCTGTCATCTCAGGGAGAGAGGACTGAAACTAAAAATGAACATAAAGATGGTCTAAAAAGATGGATATAAATATCCATAATATGTTTCTTCACACAGGAGCTGTATCAGAGAAAGAGAGAGGGGGAGAGGCAAACCAAACGGCAATTAAGGGGAATGCCTAGATGGAGAGCCAGGAATCTAAAGGCAAATTCATATTGGAAATGCATTATAGCTAGAGGATGCAGACAGCGATATCCACTTATGACAACGAGGGCACTAAAAATACATATTTCCCAGATGCCTGTGTATATATTTTCTTAAGCCTGTGGGGGGAAACCTTGAAAGGAAGTGGACCGACAGGCAGCCAATTTCACACAGACAATAGATAAAGAACTAAGAAACTTCTCATCTGTTCGGTGGGGAGAAAAGGCATATCCCAGGAGAGGTTGGCACGAAGAGGTCTTCCTCTAGACCAGGGCTTTCCAACCCTGTTCCTGGAGAGCTACCCTCCTGTAGGTCTTCGCTCTAACCCCAGTTGTAACTAACCTGATTCAGCTTATCAACCAGCTAATTATTCGAATCAGGTGCGCTAGATTAGTTAGAAGGAAAACCTACTGGACGGTAGCTCTCCAGGAACAGGGTTGGACTGAAAACCTACTGGACGGTAGCTCTCCAGGAACAGGGTTGGACTGAAAACCTACTGGATGGTAGCTCTCCAGGAACAGGGTTGGACTGAAATCCTACTGAACGGTAGCTCTCCAGGAACAGGTTTGGACTGAAAACCTACTGGACGGTAGCTCTCCAGGAACAGGGTTGGACTGAAAACCTACTGGACGGTAGCTCTCCAGGAACAGGGTTGGACTGAAAACCTACTGGACGGTAGCTCTCCAGGAACAGGGTTGGACTGAAAACCTACTGGACGGTAGCTCTCCAGGAACAGGGTTGGACTGAAAACCTACTGGACGGTAGCTCTCCAGGAACAGGGGTGGAGAGCCCTGCTCTAGGCCTACACACACGTTCAATGGCTGGGAAAACAACGTCTGATTCTCCAGATTTCACACCCCACTGCTCGTGCTAATGGGGACAGTGTCTCAGCGGGTGGAGTGGGGTGTGTGATACAATCACCGTAATTGCGGCAACTTGCTTTCATTTTCCCATGTATTCTCCATTACTCTGTGTCCGTACAAACACACACCCACACCCATAGTTCAGACACCGACTGGGTATAAGTTTTATTAACTCCAGGGAACAGCAAAATAAATCTGATAACCGCTACGTCAGTGTCCGTCATTAAAGACCAGGCAGCAGACAACAGGCAGCAGTAACAACAGTAGAATAGTCGAACACAGAATCTCCCCTCATTATTACTTAAATATTGCAGACCACAATGACCGACCACAACCCTGGGCAGATCTCTCTTATCTCTGTTCAGGCTGTGTGTGATATATGATATGATTTGCTTCCCTGCTTGGGTGCTCCAGACACGATCGATGTGGTGTTTTGGAAAGTGTGTGAAAGTAACTTAAAGTAAATCGTGTCTTGTACACGTGTGCACATGGAAAAAACACACGTGTCCATTACCGTCAGCTGTGCAAATTACAATATGCTCCTTAATGAAGAAACTCCATTAGGAACAGGAAATCCATCTCTCTATGCCTGGCATATCACTACTGGGACTGTCACCACCACAGTGTGTGTGTGTGTGTGTGTGTGTATGGCTCCATACCTCAGGCATGGCAGGGGTCTCGTCGTGCCGTCTGGTCTCAGGCTCTCCAGTGAGGGGGTTCCGGAGGGTCTGGAGGAACAGGGCTGCCTTCCTCTTCCTCTCCGCCTGCAGCTGCTTCTCCTTGGACTCCTTCGAGGCCTGGGCCAGCTTCTCCCTGGCGGCTGCAGCTAGACGGTCCTCCAACTTCTGCTTGGCTAGAGGGAGAGGTCAGGTACAGTATAAAGATGAATAGTTTCTGCTTGGCTACAGACAAACAGAGAGAGAAAATGATTTAGAACTTAGAACTTGCTTTTTATATGTCATCAAAATCTATTGATGTCTGTCTGTTTCTGCATTGTACATGGCCCAGTCAGAGTGGGGAGAACACATGCCTTTTGTGAGTGTAATGTTTACTGTTTATTTTTTCCCTCATCAATCTACGCACAATACCCCATAATGACAAACTTACATTTTTTTTCTTCGTTTTATGTTTACAAATGTATTAAAAATAAAAAACAGATACCTTATTTAGATAAGAATTCAGACATTTTGCTATGAGACTTGAAATTGAGCTCAGCTGCATGCTGTTTCCATTGATCCTCTTTGAGATGTTTCTACAACTTGGAGTCCACCTGAGCTAAATTCAAATAAATTGATTGGGCATCATTTGGAAAGGCACACACCTGTCTGTATAAGGTCCCACAGTTGACAGTGCATATCAGAGCGAAAACCAAGCCATGAGGTCGGAGGAATTGTCCGTCGAGCTCGATTAATCCAAGATGGCGTAGCAGTCGGACGTGTGTTTGTCTTTGTCCCATGTAAATAGCCGGTTTCGTCGTTTTTTTTCCGTATATATTTTTAATCTCACTTTCCACCTATGATCTAAATATACTTTCCTGCAACCCGCCTCACCCAATGTGATACGGATCTGCTATTTTTATACGTTATAACTGGAACCTCCATCAGCAGCTAGCCAGCTAACTAGCTAGTAGTAACTGTTAGCCACGGCTAGCGGTCTTCACCTTCAGCTCGGACACCAGCCAGCTTAACAGCTGATATCAACCAGTTTATTGCGCAATATCAACCCAGAGCATATCAGACTGATTTTCTCCACCACATCACCGGATTCCCGCCGCAAGCTCTGGGCCATTACACCGGATCATCGCAGCTAGCTAGCTGCAACCGAGTAGCTACTGCTGGCTAACGCCTCTGTCCCGAAGCAAGCACCAGTTAGCCTTGAGCTAGCCTCGAGCTAGGCCCATCTCCCGGCTAGCCGAAGAGGTATACCCACTAATTCGTGGGCTACAATACCTCTTTTGCCAATTGGCCTGGACCCTTTATTGCCGACATGGAGCCCCGCCGATCCATCACGACTGGTGTGGCGACGTAATCGTCCGATGTGGTTTCAACAGGCTGTTCCATTGCGATGTCACGAAGACCCATCTGCTAGCCCTGGCCCGCTAGCTTTCTGAACGCAGTGCCTCCCGCTCGCCTAGCATAGACTACCGAACGGCTCCCTGACTCACCTATTGCTGCTCATTGGACCCTATGATCACTCGGCTACACATGCCTCTCTCTAATGTCAATATGCCTTGTCTTCTGCTGTTTCGGTTAGTTATTATTGTTTTATTTCCCTGTAGAGCCCCTAGACCAGCTCAGCATGCCTTAGATAGCTCTTTTGTCACACACCCCACACATGGGGAAACATCACCTGGCTTAACTGGTGTCTCCAGAGATGCAAGCTCTCTCATCGTCACTCAATGCCTAGGTCTACCCCCACTGTACTCACATGCTACCATACCCTTGTCTGTACATTAAGCCCTGAATATATTCTACCACACCCAGAAATATGCTCCTTTTATTCTCTGTTCCAAACGCACTAGACGACCAGTTGTTATAGCCTTCAGCTGTACCCTTATCCTACTGTTCCTCTGGTGATATAAAGGTTAACCCAGGCCCTATAGCTCCCAGCTTTACAACTATTCCCCAGGCGCTCTCATTTGTTAACTTCTGTAACCGTAAAACCCTTGGTTTCATGCATGTTAAAATCAAACGCCTCCTCTGGCCGTCCTACAATCTAAGCTAGATGCCCTCAATCTTACACAAATTGTCAAGGAACCTACCAGGTACAACCCTAAATCCGTAAACATGGGCACCCTCATAGATATCATCCTGACCAACTTGCCCTCTAAATACACCTCTGCTGTCTTCAACCAGGATCTCAGCGATCACAGCCTCATTGTCTGTGTCCGTAATGGGCCCGCGGTGAAATGACCACCCCTCATCCCTGTCAAACGCTCCCTAAAACACTTCAGCGAGCAGGTCTTTCTAATCGACCTGGCCCGGGTATCCTGGAAGTAAATTGACCTCATCCGGTCAGTAGAGGATACCTGGTTGTTCTTTAAAAGTGCTTTCCTCACCATCTTAAATAAGCATGCCCCATTCAAAAAAAATTGAACTAAGAACAGATATAGCCCTTGGTTCACTCGAGTCGACTGCCCTTGACCAGCACAAAAACATCCTGTGGCGTACTGCATTAGCATCGAATAGCCCCCGCGATATGCAACTTTTCAGGGAAGTCAAGAACCAATATACACAGTCAGTTAGGAAAGCTAAGGCTAGCTTTTTCAAAAAGAAATTTGCATCCTGTAGCACTAATTCCAAAGAGTTTTGGGACACCGTAAAGTCCATGGAGAATAACAGCACCTCCTACCAGCTGCCAACTGCACTGAGGCTAGGAAACACTGTCACCACCGATAAATCTACGATAATCGAAGATTTCAATAAGCATTTTTCTACGGCTGGCCATGCTTCCACCTGGCTACCCCTACTCCGGCCAACAGCTCTGCACCCCCCGCAGCAACTTGTCCCCCCCGCTTCTCCTTCACCCATATCCAGATAGCTGATGTTCTGAAAGAGCTGCAAAATCTGGACCCCTACAAATCAGCTGGGCTAAACAATCTCTAAAATTATTTGCAGAAATTGTTGCAATCCCTAAAGATCGGAAAGCTGCCGCGGTCATCCCCCTCTTCAAAGGGGAAGACACTCTAGACCCAAACTGTTATAGACCTATATCCATCCTGCCCTGCCATTCTAAAGTGTTTGAAAGCCAAGTTAGCAAACAGATCACCGACCATTTTGAATCCCACCGTACCTTCTCCACTATGCAAATCTGGTTTCGGAGCTGGTCATGGGTGCACCTCAGCCATGCTCAATGTCCTAAACGATATCATAACCGCCATTGATAAAAGACAGTACTGTGCAGCCGTTTCCATCGACCTGGCCAAGGCTTCCGACTCTGTCAATCACCACATTCTTATCAGCAGACTCAATATAATTGGTTTTTCAAATGACTGCCTTGCCTGGTTCACCAACCACTTCTCAGACAGAGTTCAGTGTGTCAAATCGGAGGGCCTGTTGTCCGGACCTCTGGCAGTCTCTATGGGGGTGCCACAGGGTTCAATTCTCGGGCCGACTCTCTTCTCTGTATATATCAATGATGTCACTCTTGCTGCTGGTGATTCTTTGATCCACCTCTACGCAGACGTCACCATTCTGTATACATTTGGCCCTTCTTAATACACTGTGTTACCAAAACTCCAAACGAGCTTCAATGCCATACAACACTCCTTCCGTGGCCTCCAACTGCTCTTAAATGCTAGTAAAAACTAAATTCATTGCTCTTCAACCGATTGCTGCCCGCATCTGCCCGCCAGACTAGTATCACTACTCTGGACGGTACTGACTTAGAATATGTGGACAACTACAAATACCTAGGTGTCTGGTTAGACTGTAAACTCTCCTTCCAGACTCACATTAAGCATCTCCAATTCAAAATTACATCTAGAATCGGCTTCTTATTTCACAAAGCTTCCTTCACTCATGCTGCCAAACATACCCTCGTAAAACTGACAATCCTACCGATCCTTGACTTCGGCGATGTCATTTACAAAATAGCCTCCAACACTCTATTCAGCAAATTGGATGTAGTCTATCACAGTACCATCAATTTTGTCACCAAATCCCCATATACTACCCACCATTACGAACTGTATGCTCTTGTTGGCAGGCCCGCACTACATACCCGTCGCTAAATTGTTAAATTGTAATTATTTCACCACTATGGCCTATTTAGTGCCTTACTTCCCTAATCTTACTACATTTGCACACTGTATATATATTTTTCTATTGTGTTATTGACTGTACGTTTGCTTATCCCATGTGTAACTGTGTTGTTGTTTTGGTCGCACTGCTTTGCTTTATCTTGGCCAGGTCGCAGTTGTAAATGAGAACTTGTTCTCAACTGGCCTACCTGGTTAAATAAAGGTGAAATATATATTTTTTTTAAAGACAGGATTGTGTCGAAGCACAGATCTGGGGAAGGGTACCAAAACATTTCTGCAGCATTGAAGGTCCCAAAAACACAGTGGCCTCCATCATTCTTAAATGGAAGAAGTTTGGAACCACCAAGACTCTTCCTAGTGCTGGCCCGATGGTCACTCTGACATAACTCCAGATTTCCTCTGTGGAGATGGGAGAACGTTCCAGAAGGACAACCAATCAGGCCTTTTTGGTAGAGTGGCCAGACGGAAGCCACTCCTCAGTAAAAAGGCACATGACAGCCTGCTTGGAGTTTGCAAAAGGCACCTAAAAGACTCTGACCATGAGAAACAAGATCCTCTGGTCTGATGAAACCAAGATTGAACTCTTTGGCCTGAATTCCAAGCGTCACATCTGGAAGAAACCTGGCACCATCCCCACGGTGAAGCATGGTGGTGGAAGCATCATGCTGTGGGGATGGTTTTTAGTGGCAGGGACTGGGAGACTAGTCAGGATCGAGGGAAAGATGAACAGAGCAAAGTACAGAGATATCCTTGATGAAAACCTGCTCCAGAGCGCTCAGTACCTCAGACTGGGGTGAAGGTTCACTTTCCAACAGGACAATGACCCTAAGCACACAGCCAAGACAATGCAGGAGTGGCTTCGGGACAAGTCTCTGAATGTCCTTGACTGGCCCAGCCAGAGCCCGGACTTGAAACCCATCTCTGGAGACCTGAAAATACCTGTGCAGTGACGCTCCCCATTCAACCTGATAGAGCTTGAGAGGATCTGCAGAGAAGAATGGGAGAAACTCCCCAAATACAGGTGTGTTAAGCTTGTAGCATCATACCAAGGAGACTCGAATCACTGTCAAAGGTGCTTCAACAAAGTACTGAATAAAGGGTCTGAATACTTATGTAAAATGTGATATTTAGTTTTTTTATGTTAAATACATTTGGGTAACAAAAACACACACAAAAAAAAGTTTTTTTGCTTTGTCATTATGGGGTTGTGTGTGTAGATTGATGAGGGGGAAAAACGATTTAATACATTTTAGAAAAAGGCTGTAATGGAACAAAATGTTGAAAAAGTGAAAAAGTCTGAATACTTTCCCGAATGCACTTTAAGTTTCCCATGCCAATAAAGTCCTTTGAATTGAATTGGCAGAGAGCGAGGTGAGTTATAGTATATCTTGACATCATAGCTTCTGCATGGCTGGAGGGTGGAGAGTGAGAGGGGGGTCTGATATCTGATACACTGGTATCATAGTTTCTGTTAGGAGAGAGGAAAAGGTCAGATATAGATTCATCAGAGATTCTGCTTGAATGGAGGGAGACCGAGAGAGTGAGGAGGAGGTCAAGTATTTACTGTTAAGAGAGAGAATCCGGGAGAGAGAAGGGATCAGGGATGTGCTGAGAGTGAGGGATTCCCTTGTGTGTCTAGGTGTGAGAGAGAAAAGCTACTGTACTGTGAGGCTCAGCTGGAGCTTGGCTGGGGAGGAGATCGACACAGAGCAGACGAGGAGAGAAAATACGGGAGAGGAAGAGATGAGAGCGAGGGGCAGTGGAGGATCAAATGGAACGGGTGAGAGTGGAGGAGGGCAGACAAGAAAGCAGGGCTGGGGGCGGCAGATTAGCAAAGGACAGCGGAGGCAGTAGAGGGAGAGGGAGAGAGTGATGAAGGAAGACGCAGGCAGAGGAAGGGAGACAGAGTGGTTTAGGTACATATTGTAGACATTAACACTGCAATGAAGTGAGGAGCATAGGATGGGATAAGACACCGTATGAGAAAGAGTAGACAAATGTATTGAAGCGTATGGTCACATTTCAGCTCACCATTCCCAGACCCTCACCTCCTAAGTAAATTTTGTGGATATTGGCTATAGTGGAGGGTAGATGTAGTGTGAATGGCACTTTAGTGTTTAACAGGGAAATAAGCTATTATGGTCTAGTGCCATCATCTGCAAATAGTGTCTGATTACATTCCTCTCTGTAGACACAGCTCAACATAACTGTTCAATGACGGAGAGACGACAAGGAGAGAATGGGGAGAAATAGATGAGACAGGAACAAATGATGGAATACAGGACGACAGTGATCATGATGACTATATTAACGTGGACCCTGGGCATCGACTGCAGCGAGGGGTTAAATTGCCCAGCCTGACAATACAATAGCTCAATTTACTGTGTGTCTGTGATCATCCTCTGCAATCTTACCTAGTCTGTTCATCGAAAACGCACAGGGAGAGCTAGAAAACAAGTCATTATATTACACAACCATAGGGGGTGAATACGTAGGCTGGCCGCGAATCATAGGTGAATCATTTGAGGCTTAGTGTGAACACATCAGGAACAACACTAACAATACTGCACCAACAAATGTGACAGAGACCTTACATACCACACTATGGTAGACTCCCACTCACTTAATAAGGAGAGAGTGATGAGAGAGAGAGGCACATCGCTACAACACTGTATATAGACATATAACATTTTAAATGTCTATTCTTTTGGAATTTGTGTGAGTAATATTTAATGTTAACTTTTTTTCATTTCACTTTTGTTTATCCATTTCACTTGCTTTGGCAATGTAAACATATGTAAACGCCCCTTGAATTGAGAGACAGAAAGAGACAGAGAGAGAGCAAGCAACTTAGAAAGAGTATACATTGAAAGATGGAGGAGAAACAACAAGTGAGATGGATGGAGTGAGTGAAAGACTGAGAAGACAGTGACGGAGAGAAACATAAAAAAAGAAAAGAGAGGAGCGAGACAGACAGGCAGGGAAACAGACAGAGGTGTTCAGTCTATGGGTGTGAGAGACGCCCCAATCAGTAGGGTCCTTGGCCACTTAAGTGCTTTAGCAATCAAATCACTGGCTCTGCTTTAAAACAAACACATTTTGGTTTCAGTCTGAGCCTGCCATCAGTAAAACTATTCATGCTGTTGTTTACAACACTACTAAGGGAGGATGATGGAACAAATAATTATTTGGGTTGTAAATGTTACTTTAGAACGGCGTAAGAGACAAAGGACCTAATGGCAGATGAGACAGACTGCATACACACACGTCAATGCACTAGCACACACATACTTTAGTAATGAGAGCTGCCACTGGACTCACTCAATAACAGCACAGTCTTGGGGCTTTCAGGCAGTAAAGAACGATTGAGGTGGTCTGTCTGAATCATTGGTCATGATACACAGTGTGTGCTGACACACCCAAATGCTGCTAAATGGACCCACACACATAAGACACACAGGGATTGTCTACTGTCTGTTGAATCCCACACTCGGTAATCACAGGCTGCCTGTGTGATCGTTTTACAATACATCAAATCTTAATGGTCACATACACGTGTTTAGCAGGTGTTATTGTGAGTGTAGCGAAATGCTTATGCTTCTAGATCTGACAGTGCAGAAGTATCTAACAGGTAATATGAACCAATTCCACAACAAAACCTAATACACACTATCTAGTAAAGGAATGTGATGAGAATATATACAGTTGAAGTCAGAAGTTTACATACACTTAGGTTGTAGTCATTTAAAACTCATTTTTCAACCACTACACACATTTCTTGTTAACAAACTATAGTTTTGGCAAGTCAGTTAGGACATCTACTTTGTGCATGACACAAGTCATTTTCCAACAATTGTTTACAGACAGATTATTTCACTTATAATTCACTGTATCACAATTCCAGTGGGTCAGAAGTTTACATACACTAAGTTGACTGTGCCTTTAAACAGCTTGGAAAATTCCAGAAAATGATGTCATGGCTTTAGAAGCTTCTGATAGGCTAATTGACATCATTCGAGTAAATTGGAGGTGTACCTGTGGATGTATTCCAAGGCCTACCTTCAAACTCAGTGCCTCTTTGCTTGACATCATGGAAAAATCAAAAGAAATCAGCCAAGACCTCAGAAAAAAAAGTGTAGACCTCCACAAGTCTAGTTCATCCTGGGGAGCAATTTCCAAACGCCTGAAAGTACCACGTTCATCTGTACAAACAAAAGTACTCAAGTATAAACACCATGGGATCACGCAACCGCCATAGCGCTCAGGAAGGAGACATGTTCTGTCTCCTAGAGATGAACGTACTTTGGTGAGAAAAGTGCAAATCAATCCCAGAACAGCAAAGGACCTTGTGAAGATGCTGGAGGAAACAGGTACAAAAGTATCTATATCCACAGTAAAACGAGTCCTATATCGACATAACCTGAAAGGCCGCTCAGCAAGGAAGAAGCCACTGTTCCAAAACAGCCGTAAAAAAGCCAGACTACGGTTTGCAACTGCACATGGGGACAAAGATCATACCTTTTGGAGAAATGTCCTCTGGTCTGATGAAACAAATATAGAACTGTTTGGCCATAAATAACCATCGTTATGTTAAGAGGAAAAAGGGGGATGCTCGCAAGCTGAAGAACACCATCCCAACCGTGACGCACAGTGGTGGCAGCATCATGTTGTGGGGGTGCTTTGCTGCAGGAGGGACTGGTGCACTTCACAAAACAGATGGCATCATGAGAAAAGGAAAATGATGTGGATATATTGAAGCAACATCTCAAAACATCAGTCAGGTAGTTAAAGCTTGGTCTCAAATGGATCTTCCAAATGGACAATGACCCCAAGCAAACTTCCAAAGTTGTGGCAAAATGGCATAAGGACAACAAAGTCAAGGTATTGGAGTGGCCATCACAAAGCCCTGACCTCAATCCCATAGAAAGTGTGTGGGCAGATCTGAAAAAGCGTGTGCGAGCAAGGAGGCCTACAAACCTGACTCAGTTACACCAGCTCTGTCAGGAGGAATGGGCCAAAATTCACCCATCTTATTGTGGGAAGCTTGTGGAAGGCTACCCGAGACGTTTGACCCAATTTAAACAATTTAAAGGCAATGCTACCAAATACTAATTGAGTGTGTGTAAACTTCTGACCAGCTGGGAATGTCATGAAAGAAATAAAAGCTGAAATAAATCATTCTCTCTACTATTATTCTGACATTTCACATTCTTAAAATAAAGTGGTGATCCTAACTGACCTAAGACAGGGAATTTTTACTCGGATTAAATGTCAGGAATTGTGAAAAACTGAGTTTAAATGTATTTGGCTAAGGTGTATGTAAACTTCCGACTTCAACTGTAAGTATAAAATATATGGATGAGCAGTGACAGAGCGGCTAAGAATAGATAGTGAAGGACACAGTATATACATATGAGATGAGTAATGCGAGATATGTTAACATTCTAAGTGGCATTATTAAAGTGACTAGTGTTCCATATATTAAAGTGCCCAATGATATCAAGTCTGTAGGTAGGCAGCCGCCTCTCTGTGCTAGTGGTGGCTGCTTAACAGTCTGATGGCCTTGAGATAGAAGCTGTTTTTCAATCTCTCTGTCCCAGCTCTGCTGCACCTGTACTGACCTCGCCTTCTGGATGGAAGCAGGGTGAACAGGTAGTGGCTCGGGTGGTTATTGTCCTTGATGATCCATTAATACAGATTAGGTTTCCCCTGTCTGTGATTAATACCCCCTTTAATCTAACTGAGTGACAGCCTCCCTGTCACACAGCAATTCATTTCACTTGCCAGGCCCTTTCTTTACCCTGCGTCTCCTCTGACTGAGATAATCACACAGATGTTCCGTTCCTATGGACCCCTAGGGTTGGGTGTGTGTGTTGTCAGACTGAACCAGCACCTAAAACTAGGCCTAAATACAAGAACATTTGGTGCCTGTGTGTGTGAGACCAGGCTTAATGCATGCTAAACATTAGGAATAGGCCCTATGAGTCACACATGCATTATTCTAAAATTGATTAAATAAAATAAAACCTATTATTAATCTACACACAACACCCCATAATGACAAAGCTAAAACAGGTTTTTCCAAATGTATTAAAAATACAAAAATGAAATATTACATTGACATAAGTATTCAGACCCTTTGGTTTAAGATTCGAAATTGAGCTCAGCTGCATGCTGTTTCCATTGATCATCCTTGAGATGTTTCTCCAACTTGATTGGAGTCCACTGGTGTTAAATTCAATTGATTGGACATGATTTGGAAAGGCACACAACTGTCTAGATAAGGTCCCACAGTTGACAGTGCAAGCCAGAGCAAAAACCGAGCTACAAGGTCGAAGGAATTGTCCGTAGAGAGAGTGCCGAGACAGGATTGTGTTGAGGCACAGATCTGTAGCATTGAAGGTCCCAAAGAACAGAGCAGCCTCCATCAGTCTTAAAACTTCTTATGGCTGGGGGCAGTATTGAGTAGCTTGGATGAATAAGGTGCCCAGAGTAAACTGCCTGCTACTCAGTCCCAGAAGACAAGATATGCATATTATTAGTAGATTTGGATAGAAAACACTCTGAAGTTTCTAAAACTGTTTGAATGATGTCTGTGAGTATAACAGAACTCATATGGCAGGCAAAAACCTGAGAAAAAAATCCAACCAGGAAGTGGGAAATCTGAGGTTTGTAGGTTTGCCTATCCAATATACAGTGTCTATGGGGTCATATTGCACTTCCCAAGGCTTCCACTAGATGTCAACAGTCTTTAGAACCTTGTTGATGCTTCTACTGTGAGGATGAGGGAATAAGAGCTGATTGAGTCAGGTGTCTGGCAGAGTGCCACGAGCTCACTCAGGCGTGCCCCCGTGAGAGTTAGCTGCGTTCCGTTGCATTTCTACAGACAAGAAAATTCTCCGGTTGAAACATTATTGAAGATTTATGTTAAAAACATCCTAAAGATTGATTCTATACATCGTTTGACATGTTTCTACGAACTGTAATGGAATTTTTTTTACTTTTCGTCTGGCCTGCGCCTCATCAATTTGGATTTTGTAACTAAACGCGCAAACAAAAAGGTGGTATTTGGACATAAATTATGGACGTTATCGAACAAAACAAACATTTATTGTGGAACTGGGATTCCTGGGAGTGCATTCTGACGAAGATCATCAAAGGTAAGTGAATATTTATAATGCTATTTCTGACTTCTGTTGACTCCACAACATGGCGGATATCTGTATGGCATGTTTTGGTGGCTGAGCGCTGTACTCAGATTATAGCATGGTGTGCTTTTTCTGTAAAGTTTTTTGGAAATCTAACACAGCGGTTGCATTAAGGAGAAGTTTATCTAAAGTTCCATGAATAACACTTGTATCTTTTATTAATGTTTATTATGAGTATTTCTGTAAATTGATGTGTCTCTGCAAAATCACCGGATGTTTTGGAGGCAAAACATTACTGAACATAACGTGCCAATGTAAACTGAGATTTTTGGATATAAATATGAACTTTATCGAACAAAACATACATGTATTGTGTAACATGAAGTCCTATGAGTGTCATCTGATGAAGATCATCAAAGGTTAGTGATACATTTTATCTCTATTTCTGCTTTTTGTGACTCCTCTCTTTGGCTGGAAAAAGGACTGTGGTTTTCTGTGACTAGGTACTGACCTAACATAATCAGATGGTGTGCTTTCGTCGTAAAGCCTTTTTGAAATCGGACACCATGGTGGGATTAACAACAAGTTTATCTTTAAAATGGTGTAAAATACTTGAATGTTTGAGGAATTTTAATTATGAGATTTCTGTTGTTTGAATATGGCGCCCTGCACTTTCACTGGCTGTTGTTAAGTCGATGCCGTTAAGGGGATCTCAGCCATAAGAAGTTAAATGGAAGAAGTTTGGAACCACCAAGACTCTTCCTAAAGCTGGCCACCCAGCCAAACTGAGCAATTGAGGGAGAAGGGCCTTGGTCAGGGAGATGACCAAGAACCCAATGGTCACTCTGACAGAGCTCCAGAGTTCCTCTGTGGAGATGGGAGAAAGAACCTTCCAGAAGGACAACCATCTCTGCAGCACTCCACCAATCAGGCCTTTATGGTAGAGTGGCCAGACGGGAAGCCACTCCTCAGTAAAAGGCACATGACAGCCTGCTTGGAGTTTGCCAAAAGATACCTAAAGACTCTCAAGACCATGAACAACAAGATTCTCTGGTCTGATGAAATCAAGATTGAACTCTTTGGCCTGAATGCCAAGCGTCACGTCTGGAGGAAACCTGGCACCATTCCTACGGTGAAGCATGGTGGTGGCAGCATCATGCTGTGGGGATGTTTTTCAGCAGCAGCGACTGGGAGACTAGTCAGGATCAATGGAAAGATGAACGGAGAAAAGTACAGAGAGATCCTTGATGAAAACCTGCTCCAGAGCGGACCTCAGACTGGGGCGAAGGTTCACCTTCCAACAGGAAGCACCCGTCTTTGAATTAGAGGTCGACCGATTATGATTTTTCAACGCCGATACCGATACCGATTATTGGAGGACCAAAAAAAGGCCGATACCGATTAATCGGACGAGTCTTTTCTCTATTTGTAATAATGACAATTACAACAATACTGAATGAACACTTACTTTAACTTAATATAATACATCACTAAAATCAATTTAGCCTCAAATAAATAATGAAACATGTTCAATTTGGTTTAAATCATGCAAAAAAAGGGTTGGAGAAGAAAGTAAAAGTGCAATATGTGCCATGTAAGAAAGCTAACGTTTAAGTTCCTTGCTCAGAACATGAGAACATAAGAAAGCTGGTGGTTCCTTTTAACATGAGTCTTCAATATTCCCAGGTAAGAAGTTTAAGGTTGTAGTTATTATAGGAATTATAGGACTATTTCTCTCTATATGATTTGTATTTCATATACCTTTGACTATTGGATGTTCTTATAGGCACTTTAGTATTGCCAGTGTAACAGCATAGCTTCCGCCCCTCTCCTCGCCCCTACCTGGGCTCGAACCAGGAACACATCGACAACAGCCACCCTCGAAGCAGCATTACCCATGCAGAGCAAGGGGAACAACTACTCCAAGTCTCAGAGCGAGTGACGTTTGAAACGCTATTAGCGCGCACCCCGCTAACTAGCTAGCCATTTCACATCGGTTACACCAGCCTAATCTCGAGAGTTGATAGGCTTGAAGTCATAAACAGCTCAATGCTTGAAACATTGCGAAGAGCTGCTGGCAAAATGCACGAAAGTGCTGTTTGAATGAATGCTTACGAGCCTGCTGGTGCCTACCATCGCTCAGTCAGACTGCTCTATCAAATCATAGACTTAATTATAACATAGTAACACACAGAAATACGAGCCTTTGGTCATTAAAATGGTCAAATCCGGAAACTACCATTTCAAAAACAAAACGTTTATTCTTTCAGTGAAATACGGAACCGTTCCGTATCTTATCTAATGGATGGCATCTAAATATTGCTGTTACATTGTACAACCTTCAATGTTATGTCATAATTATGTACAATTCTGGCAAATTAATTACGGCCTTTGTTAGGAATAAATGGACTTCACACAGTTCGCAATGAGCCAGGCAGCCCAAACTGCTGCATATACCCTGACTGCTTGCACGGAACGCAAGAGAAATGACACAATTTCCCTAGTTATAAGAAATTCATGTTAGCAGGCAATATTAACTAAATATACAGGTCTAAAAATATATACTTGTGTAATGATTGTAAAGAAAGGCATTTATGCTTATGGTTAGGTACACATTGGTGCAACGACAGTGCTTTTTTCGCAAATGCGCTTGTTAAATCATCACCCGTTTGTCGAAGTAGGCTGTGATTCAATGAGAAATTAACAGGCACCGCATCGATTATATGCAACGCAGTACACTAGATAAACTAGTAATATCATCACCCATGTGTAGTTAACTAGTGATTATGTTAAGATTGATTGTTTTTTATAAGATAAGTTTAATGCTAGCTAGCAACTTACCTTGGCTTCTTGCTGCCCTCGCGTAACAGGTAGTCAGCCTGCCACGCAGGCTCCTCGTGGAGTGCAATGTAAGGCAGGTGGTTAGAGCGTTGGACTAGTAACCGGAAGGTTGCAAAAACGAATCCCCGAGCTGACAAGGTAAAAATCTGTCGTTTTGCCCCTGAACAAGGCAGTTAACCCAGTTAATCGGTCGACCTCTACTCTGAATATCCTTGAGTGGCCCAGCCAGAGCCCGGACTTGAACCCAATCGAACATCTCTGGAGAGACCAGAAAATTGCTGTGCAGTGACCCTCCTCATCTAACCTGACAGAGTTAGAGTGGATCTGCAGAGAAGAATGGGAGAAACTCCCCAAATACAGGTGTGCCAAGCTTGTAGCGTCATACCCAAGAAGAGTCGAGGCTGTAATCGCCGCCAAAGGTGCTTCAACAAAGTACTGAGTAAAGCGTCTGAATACTTAAAAAAACTAAAAAACATTCCCCCCCAAAAAAACTAAAAACATGTTTTTGCTTTGTCATTATGGGGTAATTGTGTGTAGATTAATGAGACAAAAAAAATATTTAATACATTTTAGAGAAAGGCTGTAAGGTAACAAAATGTAGAAAAAGTCAAGGGGTCTATATACTTTCCGAACGCACTTCATATTTCCATTATGGGCTAAGCCATTGTGAGAAATACGACTGTGGTTTACTGTATCCAATTTGTTCCTACACCCTTCCTGGAAGCTCTCCCCTCCCTCCCTCCCACGGCTCGTCTGACCTCCAGCAAAAAGGCAAAGTGTGCATGTGTATTTGATTGAGCGATGTCTTTCCTAGTCCGCCAGCTGCCCTTCCAGCGAGCAGAGCCATATTACCAGAGAGAGAAAGATAGAGAAAGAGAGGGAGAGAGCGAGAGAGACCAGTAATGACATTCAGAGCCTGAGGTGGGTGAGGACGGTGAGGTGATTGAGCTTGCTGACCTGCTGATCATCAGAAGACGGGGCCCTCTCTACGTCCTTTAACATATCAGGTGCATGAATAGAGAAGCAAACTGAAGTGAAGAGAAAATTCAGCAGCTCTTGGAGGACAGTGGAAGTTGTTAAAAATGCAGTAGCCTTCGGAACGTGTTGGTTTTAACAAGCATTTTTATCAGCTTCCACTGTCCTCAAAGAGTTGCTGGACTTCTTCCCTACTGAGACAGCAAGCCAGCACACAGACAGGCTGACTAGTACAGGCCATTCACACGTCAGTCTTTGTTCCCTTTATATTTATCATTCAGGTGCACAAATTACAGTATGACACTTCAGTTTACCAACTTTTATAATATAAAACAATATACACTGAGTATACAAAACATTAGGAACACCTGCTCTTTCCATGACAGACTCACCAGGTGAAAGCTATGATCCCTTATTGATTTCACCTGTTAAATCCACTTCAATCAGTGTAGATGAAGGGGACAGGTTAAAGAAGGATTTTTAAGCTTGAGACATGGATTGTGTATTTGTGCCATTCAGAGGGTGAATGGGCAAGACAAAAGATTTAAGTGCCTTTGAACAGGGTATGGCAGTAGGTGCCAGGTGTACCGGTTTGAGTGTGTCAAGAACTGCAATGTTGCTGGGTTTTTCATGCTCAACAGTGTACCAAGAGTATCAAGAATGGTCCACCACCCAAAGAACATCCAGTCACAACTTGACACAACTGTTGGAAGCATTGGAGTCAACATGGAACAGCAACGTATTCGACACCTTGTAGAGCCCATGCTCTGACAAATTAAGGCTGTTCTGAGGGAAAAAGAGGGCGCAACTCAATATTAGGAAGGTGTTCCTAATGTTTTGTACACTCATACCCTGACTACAACGCTCGCGTCGCGTACGCACGTTGAAAAACACATTTAGAAATCTATATTATTCAATTATTGCACCCACACTGCTCGCTCGCGCCAACGAGCATCTGTGTTGTCAAGGGCTAAAATAGAAGTCAGTTCTATTTGTGATGCAGATCACGCTGCAAGTCCTGCCTCTCCCATCTCCTGATTGGTTTATAGAAGCAGGTACCCACGTGCCAACTCCTCATTGGTTATACTCATGTGGGTGACTGAAAGACGAATGAGGTCGGTGGCAGTAATGCACCTAATTTATGAAAGTTGCCAATCGCAATATAAAGTCCAGAGAAGAAAAAGCCTGGAAGAAGGAGAGATAACTAGAAACGATTCGGTTGACCGTTTTATGTGTGGATTAATTGTCGGAGTAGAGGACCTTGTGCATTTCAGGTTAAATAACAACTCAATGTTTATATCCCAGGACAAATTAGCTAGCAACAGCAAGCTAGCTAAATAGGACAAATTAGCTAGCAAGTGCAAACTAGCTAGCTAAATTGCCATAAATGTTTAATGCTTTTCGACCTCTCCCCAAATTAATGTAATTGGTTCAGAGTTTGTTTTGATATTTTAACCTGTGTGTCGTGATTGCGTTTGGTGTGGGGGGACAAAATTAATTTATGCACGATGGCGCACGCACGCAGCCAGTTTGGGTTCCATGTCAGTGTATGCCATTTACATTTTTTATTGAAAGTGACATCCAGTAGTGGTTTTATACATCATTTTGGGGTATTGAACAGCTCCAGGATTGACTAAACCCACAACTCAGACGTTGCAAGTAGCATTCTCTACGAACTGAGCCACACAGGGCAATTGAGGGGTATTCCAAAAAAGCTTTTAGGTAAAGTAAAATAAGACGTTCCTTAATATGTAAAGTGCAGCCACATTGAGACATGAAATAGCTAGCTACCTTGTTTAGCCTCCAGCTCCTCCAGGGTGAGAGTGGGTCTCTTCTCTTCGGGGGCAGGGACCTCTCTGACCACCATCTTCGCCCCATCTAGGAGGGCCTCCAGACCCTTCTCCCCGAGCAACTTGTCCAGGTCATCGTCCGAGTCGTCGTCCAGCCGCACACGGTTCTTCTCCAGCGGCAGCATGTCGTTTTCTTTGGCTTTGATGGCAAAGCAGATCGGCGCAAAGGACGCTGGCAAGGAAGGCAGAGGTGAAAGAGAGAGGAGGGGACGTTTGATTAAAGCGAGCTGTCGTTTGAGATGAAAATGTGTTAGAGGTAACAGTCACTCCTTTTTCCATATACCATTAACCTTCCCCAGGCAGACAGAGTGACTATCTACAGCTGGGGGTTTAATGTCATTACCATGGGCCAGACATGAGCCTTAGCCAGCCAGACTGCTTTATGAACAGCCTGTAGCCACTTAATCTTGACTGCCATTTACTAGCTGATAGCTCCAAATTAAGCCACACACACACACACAACCAACCAACCAGCCAGCCAACCTCACACGCACGCTTGCCACCCCCACGAGCACAAACAAACTGTGCCTCCCTGTGTATGTTGCGTGTGTGTGTGTGTGTGTGTATGAGCATTGCGCGTGCGTGTGTATATATGTGTGTGTGTTGCGGGTGCGTGTGTAAGCACTTGTGCATCTGTGTCCACGTCTTCATCACGCCTTACCTTTTATTTGCTTGCCCTCCATCAATTTGTCAGAGGGACAGTTACCCACGCTGCCGCCATCAGTCTCCCCCTCTGCTGGGCCCACGCTGTCAGACGGAGAGCCACACTACAGGACGGAGAGAGAGCGAGAGAGAGAGAGAGAGAGAGGAGGATAAAGACAGAGAGAGGTTCAGATTTCTTTCCTCAGGGCCTGGGGGTGAGACTGGGAGGCAGCTTGAGAGCCCCATCCTCTTAAACAATAGAACATTCTGCAGCACCCGGCCTCACCCTACTAGACTCGGATGATCTGGTGCTTCTGTCCCCAACCAAGGAGCACCTAGATCTTCTGCACAGGTTCTGTCAGACCTGGGCCCTGACAGTAAAACTCAGTAAGACAAAAATAATGGTGTTCCAAAAAAGATCCAGTTGCCAGGACCATGTATACACTGTTGCCCTAGAAAAACCTATACCTACCTCGGCCTAAACATCAGCACCGATGTGACATTTTTGGTCGACACCGATATCCGATATTTGCCTTGCCAAAAAAACTGATACCAATAACCGATATTTAACATTTTAGCGGCCTTTTAAGCATTCTAGTACAGTTAAATAGTTAACACACACACACACCTGGATGCAGCGGTCTAAGGCACTGCACCTCAGTGCAAGAGGCTTCACTACAGTCCCTGGTTCAAATCTAGGCTGTATCACATCCGGCTGTGATTGGGAGTCCCATAGGGCGGCGCACAATTGGTCCAGCATCGTCCAAGCCGTCATTGTAAATAAGAATTTGTTCTTAACTGACTTGCCGTGTTATATAAAGGTCACACACACACACAAAAGTTATTTTGTTGGCATTTACGTATGTCCCCATTACTTAAAACATAATCAAAACATATTTCTTTCACTTACTTACTGTGCTGTTTCGTTGTTCATTTGTTCAGTCATTTCATTCTCAACCAGGATTTCTATGGAATGCCGTTTGGGTCTATGCATGTCAAAAAAGATACAAGTGAAATAACACTATTTGATGTATCAAATAAGCTTGTTGACCAATCAGGACCTGAATATGACTGCATGTCACATAATAATTTAACGTGTTCATACATTTTTTACGTAGTTATTACACATTGATTACACTATCACTCGTATTTCATATGTCACAATGATTCATCGATACGTATGATATGATGCTGGTAAAGTTGTCTCACACACATACAGTGCTGGTCATAAAAAAAGCTAGATACCTTATGGATGCAAACAATGTTCTTCCCCAAAAACATAGAAAATCGACAATCTGTTTCAGTAGCTATAGTTTGCTAGCTAACTATATACAGTGGGGCAAAAAAGTATTTAGTCAGCCACCAATTGTGCAAGTTCTCCCACTTAAAAAGATGAGAGAGGCCTGTAATTTTCATCATAGGTACACTTCAACTATGACAGACAAAATGAGAAGAAAAAAAATCCAGAAAATCACATTGTAGGATTTTTAATGAATTTATTTGCAAATTATGGCTGGAAAATAAGCATTTGGTCACCTACAAACAAGCAAGATTTTTGGCTCTCACAGACCTGTAATTTCTTCTTTAAGAGGCTCCTCTGTCCTCCACTCGTTACCTGTATTAATGGCACCTGTTTGAACTTGTTATCAGTATAAAAGACACCTGTCCACAATTTGCAAATAAATTCATAAAAAATCCTACAATGTGATTTTCTGGATTTCTTTTCTCATTTTGTCTGTCATAGTTGAAGTGTACCTATGATGAAAATTACAGGCCTCTCTCATCTTTTTAAGTGGGAGAACTTGCACAATTGGTGGCTGACTAAATACTTTTTTGCCCCACTGTAGCTAGGTGTCATCATCTAAAATAACCCTAATTTATAAGACAGTTCTTACTTGATTAATGGTGGTCGGACCCATCTATGTGAAGCTAACCACAATAAGGATTAGCCACAATAGTGGACTTTGTGGTTAGCCGTCATAATAAAAGTATGGCATAATTCTACTATTTGTATTAATTTGCATCACTATCAATGCTATACTTTTAATTTTGAAGGTAAACCACAAATTCCACTATTGTGCCTAATCCTGGCTAGCTTCACAACACATAACCCGGTCCGGTCGAGCCTCACTACCCAGATGAAGCTGACTGCAGTTTCTACTGGTCATTGTTTTCAGGCTGGTTGTATTGGTACTAGATAGGTACCAAGCTAAAGCTAGCTACCCCAGAAGTTGCAGTCAAACAAATGATGCAGACTTTTTTTGTACAGCTTTGACAGTGCTACTGTATCTTTTTTGACACGCAAAGACCCAAACGGCGTTCCATATTATGTATGCTGTGAAGCTAACTCTGGTTGGGAAACATCCGAAAAATAGAGCACTTGGTAGTGTGTACCGGTGCTCGATCAGTCGGCGAAAGCCAACATCACCCACGACAGAGAAAGGTTGATTGTCAAGGGCAATGAATTCCATTATCTTGGCTTTAATGGATTTCGCCATTGAGTTGTCTCACTGAAATGTTCTTACTCTTTCAAATGACTGCTCGACTTGTTGACTGCTCGATGCACACAGCAGACATTGTGGGCTAGGTTAGGAATGCTGTGTTGCACGTGTAGCGCAACATTTTACATGGCGTCATTATGTTATGTACCTACGTTATATAGGTATGCACGGTAGCTTTGACATCAGGCTTCAACATCGGCGTTAAACTAGACATCGGGACAATACCGATATTGGCATTTTTAGCTAATATCGGCCGATTCCGATGTGTTTACCGATATATGGTACATCCCTAATCAGCAACACATTTAACTTCCACAAAGCTATGAACGATCTGAGAAACAAGGCAAGAAGGGCCTTATAAGCCATCAAAAGGAAAATACAATTTGACATCCAAATTTGGATCTGGCTGAAAATACTTCAAATCAGTTATAGAACCCAATGCCCTCTATGGTTGTGAGGTCTGGGGTCGGCTCAATACCAAAAATTCACAAAATGGGGCAAACACCAAACTGAGACTGCATGCAGAATTTGACAAAAACAATCTGTGTACAACATAAAACACCAAATAATGCATGCAGAGCAGAATTAGGATGATTCCCGCTAATTATCAAAATCCAGAAAAGAGCAATTAAAATCTACAACCACCTAAAAAGAAGTGATTATCAAACCTTCCATAACAAATCCCACACCTGCAGAGAGATGAATCTCAGCCAGCTGTTACAGGGACTCTCTCTGAGGTCATTAAAGATCCCATGGCACTTATCGTAAGAGTAGGGGTATTAACCCCGGTGTCCTGGCTAAATTCCCAATCTGGCCCTCAAACCATCACGGTCACCTAATAATCCCCAGTTTACAATTGGCTCATTCATCCCCCTCCTCTCCCCTGTAACTATTCCCCAGGTCGTTGCTGCAAATGAGAATGTGTTCTCAGTCAACTTACCTGGTAAAATAACGGAAAAATAAAATAAATGAGTTAATTTAAGAACAAAGTGCTCAGGGTTGTCCTAAGAATTTAAAATTACAACATGCCAGATACAATACTGTACCTTTTTAGAGCTCATCAACTAGTGAAGTGAAAATGATTTAGAACTTACAAGGGTGGTGCTTTTGATATTTCATCGAAATCCATTTGTCTGTTTCTGCATTGTACTTTTAAGATGCTTTGTACTTATGACGCTTTGTGCTAAGGCTAAGTGATGTCAGCATGCTATTTGCTTTGTTTGGGATTGGGTTTAAAAGTTGACAGTCAACAATAGATGCAAGTGAGGCACAGTGAGGGTTGGTTGCAGGCTGAACGGTAAGGGAAAGCCATTTCACACTACGTAGGGCCGATCACTCCTCTCCCCCACTCTCTGTCGGCCTGGTTCTCATTGGAATGCTCTGTCCGCTCTGTGCACCGTTTACTACGGGACACTGATGGAGGGGTTTAATCATAGCAACATACAGTGGTGGAGGGACCAGTGGACAGCCAGTTCGACATGGCCCAGTCAGAGTGGGGAGAACACATGCTTCATGTCTCCTCCTCTGAATACAGTCCCTAAGTCTTACCATGACAGCTCAGTATTTTTTTTAATTTAACCTTTATTTAACTAGGCAAGTCAGTTTAGAACAAATTCATATTTACAATGACGGCCTACCAAATGGCAAAAGGCCTCCTGAGGGGACGAGGGCTGGGATTAAAAATAAATGTAAAATATAAATATAGGACAAAACACACATCACGACAAGAGAAACAATACAACACTACATAAAGAGAGACCTAAGACAACATAGCAAGGCAGCAACAACATGGCACAAACATTGGGCACAGACAACAGCACAAGGGGCAGGAAGGTAGAGACAACAATACAGAGACAGAGGAGGAAAGGGACTAGCCTGAGCACCAAATCGGAGAACATGTTGTATGTTAGCGAATAGTCATCACTAGCTTGCTAGTAGGTATATGAAAGGAAGAGTCTGGACTTCAGGCTAGCCGTTAAGAGACAAGAAAACAATATGTAGGCTATTTTCTCCCACATCTCCTTACATGAGGATAGACTAGACAATCATAATCCTACTTCATATTTTATGCATGATGTCATGATTGGTGGGCAATAGGTCTGACAAGGCTGCCATTGTAGCTGACAGCCTAGGCCTCAACTACCTGGAAGAACTTTGCAGCAAGCGTTTCTGATTAATAAACATTGCCATGATAGTGGCTGTTAACATTTAAATAAAACCCAGCCCTGAAATAAAACATAGGCTGAAAAGAATTTGCACGTCATCTCGTAAGAAAAGACATGCAAGACTCACAGAAACAGAAACATCCCAAGTCACACATTCTGATTTGGCACTTCAAGCCAAAATATATCATACTTTGACTGAAAACGATGATTTATTGAGTTACATCATTGTGGAACATCATGGGTAGGCTTTGGCCATCGTCTCTCAGCTCGAAAAAGTGTATTTCTACTGGTGTGGGCGTTTAATGTCACTGTCTGGCAAGTCCTGATGGACTTCTGGTGCTTTCAAGACAACTGGGAACTCAGGAAAAAAACAAGGTCAAATCATGACGTTTGTGATGTTCAAGTCAGAGTTCTAGAAAGATACCAGAGTTTCTGACTTGGAATTCCGATTTGGATGACCGTTCAAAACTATTTTTCCCCAGTCTGAGATGATTTTTTTCAGAGTTCCCAGTTATGTTGAATGCACTGAAGTCAGAAGTCAGAGATTTCTAAGTTCCCAATTGTCCATGTAAGTCAGTACTGACTTACCATACCTCATTAACAGGGGCCTGAGGTGAGAAAAAAAGAGATACAGGATCTGAATGCATCAAACATCATATGTCATCACACAGTGTCTAAGAGAGGTGGTGCTACTACCTCAACTAAGGAACTGGGACACAACAAAAAAAAGGAAAGAGAAAAGAAAAGGAAAGCTAAAGAAAGGAGAGAGAATTAACTGAACCACTTGTGTTCAGGGACGCGGAGGTGTTCCCCCTCGTCTTGGCCCTTCAAAGGCTCTCTCACGTACCGGCAGAGCAGAGTCACACAGATGCAGGCACAAATCAAGAACAATGGTTTCTGCCACGAGACTAACCGAGCTTTAAAGTCAGGCGGGAGAACGAATGGCTTAAGGAAGGTGATGAATTGACCTCCGTCACTGGAGGGGAGAGAGAGAGAGGAAGGGAGGGAGGGGGAAGAGGGGGGAGGGAGAGAAGGAGTGGGCATAGTACTCACTCCTGTGGATCAGAGACTTTACAGTATGAAAGGATGCAGTAGAGGTGTAGAGGAGGGAGAAGGATAGAGTCTGGAAGAGGGTAAAACAAAGCAAGTCAGGCACTATTCTCTCTACTGAAAATGTCTATTCGGAGAAGCAGCTTGAAAAGGACATTTCCCTTGAATTTGACAAAGCAGTAGTGGGGGAAATATCTGTGAAATATTGATGAATCAGGTTCCCACTACTCTCCCCACCACTGTGTCACTTGGGTCCTTTGATGGAGGCTGGAGCTGGAGGGAGGACAGGCAGGGACAGAGGCAGCCATGCAATGTGGTTGGCCCTGGGGTGGGACACCACTGCCAGAGAGAGTGGACATCCGCAACCCAGCAAGGAGGCACCAAAGTCAGGCCTGCAGCCCCAGCAGCTGGTGGAGACAGGAGGGGAGGGACTGCGACAGCCAAAAGCTAACTAAGGATGACGCATCATGAGTAGCCTGTAAACAAGGCCCTAAACTGCAGACACCAGTGGTGCATCATGAAAAAGATGTGTGTGTGTGTGTGCATGAGAGGAAGTGTGTGAGTGTGTCTGTACAGTATGTGTTTGTTTGAGTGTGTGGATTGTTTTTAACAGCATTAGGTTAGCCCTAGCTTTAAAGTGAAGCTCACACACACAGTAGTTGATCATGTATTCTATCTGCTCATCAAGCCAGTAGTGACACACAACCACAAAAAAACACTACAGAACACTGCAATAAAAGTGGGAGAAAGAGAGTTTAAAATGTTCCCATCTAAAATGTGTTTCACCGTGTAGAACAAGGCTTTGAGGGAGAGCTACAAGCTATAATAAGGCTAATCTTAATCAGCAGGAACCAGCTGAAGTCCCAGAAGCCAAGCTGTCCCTGGAGAGATACTCTACAACAGAACTACATCGCTCTCTCTCTGCTCTCACTCTAGCTAGCCCTCCAAAAAACTCCCTGCTGCCTGCATCCACCTCTGGTTCCATTATCAGGTATTTTCTGCTGCTTCTGCTGCTTAACTGCCTCAAAATTGTTAATATTCCAGTGATCATTGGGAACCCTGGACCCAGTCAGTAATCGAACTATGGATATTGCTCTAATTTGCAGAACGTGTACGTGTGTGTGTTTGTGTAAGTTTAGGTGTGTGTGTGCGCGCATGAGTGTTTGTGTGTGTGTGTGTGCGTGCACATGTGACAAGGCAAATGTGTTTCCTTCCGGTTCATTGGTGAAATTGTCAGCAAAACACAAACAACTTAGAACACTGGGGGGATGTTTAATCTTTTTTTTTCACTGTCTCTCTTTCTTCAATCTGTTTGGACTGAAAGCGAATGTAGCAATCACGCCTAAGGTCAAATTGTTTTTAATGAATAGTCAAAATGGGAGCTTTCATTTACAAAGTCAAAAGAGCACCTTAAAGATTGGCAGCATCTGCCAAACACTCGGGTGCTCAGGCTAGGGAGAACGGAGCAGAGCTGTGGATTTAGCATTATATTCAGACACAAGCTGCTCCAGCCAACTGTTAGAATGAACATATTCTATATTCATAGTTAGTACTGAGAGGAGAACACCTATTTCATGCACCTTACAAGCAGGGTGATGTGAAGTATGTAATTGTGTAGTACCCAGACACGCACAGGGTGCGTGCACAGGGTGCATTTGGAACATTCTTGCAGTTCCCCTTGCTTTAATTCAAGCTATAATAACATTATATTCATTTTATGAGTCACTTATACCTGGCTCATATTGTAGAACAATTCTCTGCAACTTTTTCATAAATAATAGGAGATCTGTTGAAGAAGTCTGGAGGCCCACAGATGCTTCCCACTTTTCATTAAGCTCCAGCCAAAAGCCCATCATTTTAGTAAAACACTGAGATAGCTGCCAAACCTCTGCTGGGTTGAAGCAGCAGCTATCCCGACCATCAGCGCAAGCAACAGAAAAACAATATTGATGATTATAGCTTAGTGCCGACATGGCAGCAGGCGGAGTGATTACACCACCGAGGAGCGAGGATCAACAATGAGAAGAAAACACACAACCATTAAATTGATGGGAGCAACCGCCACACAAAACTAAGGCTGCGCTACAGACAATCATCATCCCAGCTAAACGAGGTCACAGAACAAGACTAATTTATATAGTAGTGGAACTGGTGGCTGGTGCTGTCAAGACCAATCTGACAAGCCACAGAGGCAGGGCCACAACAAGCCCAATCACTGGCTGATGCCTCCTTTAATTGATTTCACAGACCTTTTTTTCTCTCCAATAAATATGAAAACCAGATTAATAATACAAATGAGAGAGGCTGCATCCCATATAGCTGTTCCCCAAATCACCAGCATACCTCATAGTTTAAGGATAAGCTTGTTAGTTGGTCGCTTGGTTTGCCTGTAGGTGCAGCCTGCTTTGTGACAGAGTACGGACTCCATACTACAAATTTCTCTCTCCCCGGACTGAGACAAGTTAATGGATTATATTTGGCAGATGACAAATGGTTCCCCAAAGTGGGTGAAAAACTTCAAGCCTACATTTGACCACTGCTCCACTGAGGCCTTCTGACTCTGGTAGCAGACTCTGGTAACATTAAATATGTTGAGTTAAAACTATGTCAAACTAATCACTTGATCTCGAATGACCTTTCACTTTCTCAAACCTAAAGGAAACACGACACGACGCAACAATGGAAAATCACAGCAGCCTCTACAGCCAGCCTCTACAGCCAGCCTCTACAGCCAGCCTCTACAGCCAGCCTCTACAGCCAGCCTCTACAGCCAGCCTCTACAGCCAGCCTCTACAACTCCCAAACCGGCGCATGTAAGATTTTATTTTATTTTTGCACACAATGTTTCTGATGGTAGCACTGCTGAGACACAACGAGGAAAACAAATATAAATGTGAGTCATCATGCTCAGTGAACTGGCAACCATGATGGGGGGGGGGGGGGGAAAAACAGAGCAAATGAGTTCCCTGTGCACAACTAGAGTGGTTGAACAGTAATGTTGCCCGGAGAGCTTTACAGGAATGTGACACAGGTGTTCAGCTATTCAACACCCGCTGAACCACAAGGCTGCATCAAAATGGTAGCAGTTGGGTTATACAAGGTTAGAGGAGTGTGAGATGATGCTACTGGACTATACTGTAAATAAGGCACATAGGCATTGTCAGTCCAATACCAGCACAATGCGAACACTCATCCATATTTCAGATTAATTTCATACTCAGGGGCAGCAGAATGCAGTTGACTGTTGAGTGACAATGGGACACCAACTCCCTGAGTGTGAATATGCTGCCAAGTTACCCTTAGGAGGTGATGACTGAGTTACTTAGGCCTAATCATTGACAGTGAATGAGAACAGATCTGTTTCCTCTCCACCTACATCTTCCACTGCCCTCTCCCTGAACTCACACTGCCTTTCCAACCTCTGGCTCAGAGAGACAACACATGAAAAGCCTGGGATAAAAGCCTGGGGTAAAAGATGTGTACAAATACAAATACCTAGGTGTCTGGTCAGACTAAACTGTCGTTCCAAACTCACATTAAGCATCTCCAATCCAAAATGACATCTAGAATCGGCTTTCTATTTCGCAACAAAGCCTCCTTCACTCATGCCGCCAAACATACCCTCGTAAAACTGACTATCCTACCGATCCTTGACTTTGGCGATGTCATTTACAAAATAACCTCCAACACTCTACTCAGCAAATTGGATGTAGTCTATCACAGTACCATCAATTTTGTCACCAAATCCCCATATACTACAAAATCCAATCAAATCATTTTTTATTGGTCACATACACATGATTAGCAGATTTTAATGTGAGTGTAGCAAAATGCTTGTGCTTCTAGTTCTGACCATGGAGTAATATCTAACAAGTAATCTAACAATTTCACAACAACTACCTTATATCCACAAGTGTAAAGGAATGATTTAGAATATGTACATATAAATGAGTGATGGCCGAACAGCATAGGCAAGATGCAATAGATGGTATAGAGTACAGTATATACATATGAGATGAGTAATGTAGGGTATGTAAACATTATATAAAGTGGCATTGTTTAAAGTGACTAGTGATACATTTATTACATCAAATTTTTTATTATTAAGTGGCTAGAGATTTGAGTCAGTATGTAGGCAGCAGTCACTTAATGTTAGTGATGGCTGTTTAACAGTCTGATGGCCTTGAGATAGAAGCTGTTTTTCAGTCTCTCGGTGTCAGCTTTGATGCACCTGTACTGACCTCGCCTTCTGGATGATAGCGGGGTGAACAGGCAGTGGCTCGGGTGGTTGTTGTCCTTGATGATCTTTTTGGCCTTCCTGTGACATCGGGTGGTGTAGGTGTCCTGGAGGGCAGGTAGTTTGCCCCCGGTGATGCATTGTGCAGACCTCACTACCCTCTGGAGAGCCTTACGGTTGTGGGCGGAGCAGTTTCCGTACCAGGCGGTGATACAGCCCGACAGGATGCTCTCGATTGTGCATCTGTAGAAGTTTGTGAGTGTTTTAGGTGACAAGCCACATTTCTTCACCACACTGTCTGTGTGGGTGGACCATTTCAGTTTGTCCATGATGTGTACGCCAAGGAACTTAAAACTTTCCACCTTCTCCACTACTGTCCTGTTGATGTGGATAGGGGGGTACTCCCTCTGCTGTTTCCTGAAGTCAACGATCATCTCCTTTGTTTTGTTGACATTTAGTGTGAGGTTGTTTTCCTGACACCACACTCCGAGGTCCCTCACCTCCTCCCTGTAGACCGTCTCATTGTTGTTGGTAATCCAGCCTACCACTGTAGTGTCGTCTGCAAACTTGATGAATGAGTTGGAGGCGTGCTTGGCCACGCAGTCATGGGTGAACAGGGAGTACAGGAGAGGGCTGAGAACGCACCCTTGTGGGGCCCCAGTGTTGAGGATCAGCGGGGTGGAGATGTTGTTTCCTACCCTCACCACCTGGGGGCGTCCCGTCAGAAAGTCCAGGACCCAGTTGCACAGGGCGGGGTCGAGACCCAGGGTCTTGCGCTTAATGATGAGTTTGGAGGGTACTATGGTGTTAAATGCTGAGCTGTAGTCAATGAACAGCATTCTTACATAGCTATTACTCTTGTCCAGATGGGTTAGGGCAGTGTGCAGTATGATTGCGATTGAGTCATCTGTGGACCTATTGGGGCGGTAAGCAAATTGGAGTGGGTCTAGGGTGTCAGGTAGGCTGGAGGTGATATGATCCTTGACTAGTCTCTCAAAGCACTTCATGATGACGGAAGTGAGTGCTACGGGGCAATAGTCATTTAGCTCAGTTACCTTAGCTTTCTTGGGAACAGGAACAATGGTGGCTCTCTTGAAGCATGTGGGAACAGTAGACTGGGATAGGGATTAATTGAATATGTCCGTAAATGCTCTGAGGACGCGGCTAGGGATGCCGTCTGGGCCGGCAGCCTTGCGAGGGTTAACACGTTTAAAATGTTTCTCACGTTGGCTGCGGTGAAGGAGAGCCCGCAGGTTTTGGTAGCACGCCTTGTCGGTGGCACTGTATTGTCCTCAAAGCGAGCAAAGAGGCTGTTTAGTTTGTCTGTGAGCAAGACAGCAGGGGTCCGCGACGGGGCTGGTTTTCTTTTTGTAGTCCGTGATTGACTGTAGACCCTGCCACATACCTCTCGTGTCTGAGCCGTTGAATTGCGACTCTACTTTGTCTCTATACTGACGCTTAGCTTGTTTGATTGCCTTGCGGAGAGAATAGCTACACTGTTTGAATTCGGTCATGTTGCCGGTCGCTTTCAGTTTTGCGCAAATGCTGCCATCAATACACGGTTTCTGGTTGGGGAAGGTGTTAATAGTCGCCATGGGTACAACATCACTGATGCAGCTGCTAATAAACTCACTAACCGAATCAGCATATACATCAATGTTGTTGTTCGACGCTATCCGGAACATATCCCAGTCCATGTGATCGAAGCAATCTTGAAGCGTGGAATCAGATTTAGGGAGCCTTGTTTTCAGTTTAGCCTTGTTAAAATCCCCAGCTACAGTAAATGCAGACTCGGGATATGTGGTTTTCAGTTTACATAGAGTCCAATGAAGTTATTTCAGGGCCGTCGAGGTGTTTGCTTGGGGGGGATATACACGACTGTGATAATAATCAAAGAGAATTCTCTTGGTAGATAATGCAGTCAGCATTTGATTGTAAGGAATTCTAAGTCAGGTGAACAAAAGGACTTGAGTTCCTGTATGTTGTTATGATCACACCACGACTCGTTAATCATAAGGCATACACCTCCGTCCTTCTTCTTACCAGAGAGATGTTTGTTTCTGTTGGCACGATGCGTGAAGAAACCAGGTGGCTGTACAGACTCTGATAACGTATCCCGAGTGAGCCATGTTTCTGTGAAGCAGAGACTGTTGCAATCTCTGATGTCTCTCTGGAAGGCAACCCTTGCTCGGATTTCGTCTACCTTGTTGTCAAGAGACTGGACATTGGCAAGTAGTATACTCGGGAGCGGTGGGCGATGTGCCCGTCTACAGAGCCTGACCAGAAGACCGTTCTGTCTGCCCCTTCGGCGGCGCCGTTGTTTTGGGTCGCCTGCTGGGATCCGATCCATTGTCCTGGGTGGTGGACCAAACAGAGGATCCGCTTCGGGAAAGTCGTATTCCTGGTCAGGGCCATCCAACGTGAGCATACTGCAACCTGTATGCTCTCGTTGGCTGGCCCTCACTACATATCCGTCGTCAAACCCACTGGCTCCAGGTCATCTAGAATTCTTTGCTAGGTAAAGCCCCGCCTTATCTCAGCTCACTGTTCACTATAGCAACACCCACCAGCAGCACTCGCTCCAGCAGGTATACTGCACTGGTCATCCCCAAAGCCAACACTTCCTTTGGCCGCCTTTCTTTCCAGTTCTCTGCTGCCAATGACTGGAACGAATTGCAGACATCTCTGAAGCTGGGGTCTTATATCTCCCTCTCTAACTTTAAGCATCAGCTGTCAGAGCAGCTTACCGATCACTGTACCTGTACACAGCCAATCTGTAAATAGCACACCCGACTTCCTCATCCCCATATTATTACTTACCCTCTTGCTCTTTTGCACCCCAGTATCTCTACTTGCCCATCATCATCTGCACATCTTTCACTCCAGTATTAATGTTAAATTGTAATTATTTTCACCTCTAGGGCCTATTTATTGCCTACCACCCTACTATTCTACATTATGTGCAACTCTGTGTTGTTGTTGTCGCACTGCTTTGCTTTATCTTGGCCAGATCGCAGTTGTAAATGAGAACTTGGCCTACCTGGTTAAATAAAGGTGAAATATATATTTTTTTAAATAAATGTGTCATAATGGCACCCGGGGTTGGTTGGTAATACACTGTCTGATTCGGTAGGAGAGCAACACATAGGCACTTTAATTCAGCGTGGCATATAAGCAATGTTCCCTGCAATTTATTATAGGTCTGCTGAGCACAAACTTCAAGGTTGTAAAAATTCTGTGCAACTTCCAGCACGCGTTTACTGTGAACACTGAGGCTGTACCCGCTTAAAGTTACAGTTTCAGACAGTGGTCAAGTAGGCTACTATGGCTATTTGATCATAATGTAGGCCTAACAGTGGCCTACCATCAAAAACATTGGAGAAAATGCATCCCATAACATTTTAACATGGAAATAGCTGTTCTATCATTCAGCCTACAGTAGTAGTCCAGGTGTGTTGTTGTTGAAAATGTTGTGTTGTTTGATGCATGAAACCACTTCACAAAATAAAAAAGAAATCTGTTTACCTGACTCGCTTTTCAAAGATATCTAGAAATATAGATGTTTTGTGCTCTTGTAGGAAGCAACCACTCCCATTTTGCTGACTGCAAATTATGTTTAACTGGGCTAATAACTCACCAACTATTAAAGGATATGAACAAATGTGCACACGTGGCTACACGCAGCTCTTGCTTTGATCTCAAAACAAGCCCATACGCAGCTCTCGCTTTGATCTCAAAACAAGCCCATACGCAGCTCTCGCTTTGATCTCAAAACAAGCCCATACGCAGCTCTCGCTTTGATCTCAAAACAAGCCCATACGCAGCTCTCGCTTTGATCTCAAAACAAGCCCATACGCAGCTCTCGCTTTGATCTCAAAACAAGCCCATACGCAGCTCTCGCTTTGATCTCAAAACAAGCCCATACGCAGCTCTCGCTTTGATCTCAAAACAAGCGCATCTACTCACGACCACTCATGCTGTAAACAGTCCAGTTCAAAGTGAATGGCACAGATCCATATATGGCAATGGTCTATTTACATTTACTGTTGGCCTACTGAAGCTGACTGGTTATGGCGCACCAGTATGTGTAGAGTATGGGCTGAGTCATGCGTGTTAATGCAATAGAATCCTACTCCGATGCGTTCTGCTTACAACACACACTCGTTTTGTTATGTTGCATTAAAAGTTGCTAATATTGCGTTGATTCAATTACAATTCCCACAGTAAAGGGAAACGTTGATGGTGTTAATTATGGGGGAAAACTTCCAATATCGTGCTTCTCTGGGCGGGCTGATATATTTATTCTGTGGGGCAGTCCCGGGGAGCTGCGAGCCAGCGCATGCATGCAGCTTAGAGAGAGCATTGCACAAAGATCCATTAGAGAGTGGTTACAGATAAACTGTCTGCTTTGGAATGAGATGGGCTCATGCATCATATGATACACACTGGAATTTTAGTGCTCAGCTGCAATTGACGATAGAGCACAACGTAAACGTAGAGGAGATGATTCTGGTGGAAACATATCATCAAAATAAATGGTGGCTTATGATAAAACTGTCAATGAACATAGACAAACGCATATAAAAACTACCTGGATGAGATGTAACCATATTCATCTATATAAATCTAAACCGAGGATGAGTGTGAATATCTGAGGTTCATTCTAAGCTCTGATACATCAGACAGTTCAAGTGCACTGCAGGGTTTATAGAGGTACCTTAAGCAGAGAGACAGTACATACCCGACCAAAGTGGCCAGGCATATAACCAAGCAGCCAGGCCAGCCACAGCCAGACTGAATCATTTCATCTCTGTTGACACTTCTCCTAATTGAGCTGGATGCCTAATTAAGGAATGGAGACACTGGATGAATTAAACAAATTGTTCAGATTTTGCTGCAGAGCCAGGGACAGCCTGGTGGGAGAGTCAGCCAGGGGAGCAGAACTCCACTGAGGCCAGAGCAGAAATCACAGCCGCAGTCGCCAAATAAAAACAGACGCTGCTGATATCGACAGAACTACTCTGCGGGAACTCACATAGCATTTCCCCCAATTCACCTTGTAACACCCCTGCCATCGTCTCCCTTTCACCACTGTTTCTTTGTGTTTCGTTACGTCTTTTGTCATTGTTCCACTCTCTATCCTATCCACTGTTCTTCTATTTTCCACACTGTCTTGGTCTCATATGAGCAGCACAGCGGGTACAGAGAAGATAAATGTGAGTTAGAAAGAGAGAGTAAAGTCCACACCTCTGTTCATCCAACCAATCAGGGCGATTGTATGTGCTGCAGGATACCACCTGCCTTCACTAACCTTTAGTTAGTGCGCGCCATCTTCCGACTTGAGAAGAAGCAAAGTTTTGTGCTGCTGACAGACTTTTGACATGCTGTTCCTTACTGATGTGTGTGCGTCCAGCGAATATAACCACACAATCATATAAAACATTTTCAAATGGAACCAGCTGTGTCTGTGTGGTGGTGACCATCCAGAGTAGTGATGGGTCTCAACATCATGTTCTAACCAGACAGCACTATAGTGGGCAGAACCAAACCAATCAGCATTTCGCTACACCCGCAATAACATCTGCTAAATATGTGAATGTGACCAATAAAATGTTATTTGATTTTAAGTATATAGCGGGTGAGGGCATTCCGACCACTCAGACCAGCTCGAAGTTTTTACATGGTCTTTCGTATCGCCAGATTCTGACCTGCTATAGTTGAGATATTGAGGTGCACCGAAAATAATCTGTGCGTCTTGCCAAGAGATGCCTGTCACAACCCACCTCAGCCCGCCACACGAAGTCATCATGAACCTGAGGAAGAGGAGCTGCGAGGACCTACACACCTCTCTCATCTAAGAGATTACCAGCCCTGCTACAGGCCCGTCTGTGGTCATGGAGTGACCACATGTCATGGAGTGACCAGACCCTCTCCAGTAGGGAGTTGCAGAGAAAATATGAGGACCTGCGTCATGAGCAGGAAGAGCTCAGGAGGGCGTACTCCAGGCCCTCCCGGCCTGAGTCACCGGCGCTACTCTCCTGACCGAACTAGAGCCATCCTCACTGTCGCGCCACCACAGCCGATACTCCCCTAGCTGGCCTGGCTACTCCCTTGAGAGACACTACCCCTGAGAGACCCCGCTAGTCACCAGACTGGGGTGAAGATTCACCTTCCAACAGGACAACAACCCTAAGCACACAGCAAGGACAATGAAGGAGTGGCTTCGGGACAAGTCTCTGAATGTCCTTGACTGGCCCAGCCAGAGCCCAGACTTTTTTTTTCAAATATACATTTGCCAAAAATTTGAAAAAACTGTTTTCGCTTTGTCATTATGGGATAGTGTGTGTAGTTTGATGAGGATTTTTTTTTGTTTAATCAATTTTAGAATAAGGCTGGAACGTAACAAAATGTTGAAAAAGTCAAGGAATCTGAATACTTTCCAAAAGCACTGTAATGGGTGTGGGCATATCCAACTGACCGACCAGACCAGCTCCAGCTAGCCGTTTTTACACAAACTCACCCAGAGTACACAGAGAACCAAGGAGTAAATACCTTCAACATCCTCGTTAAAGACTAAGGCCGAGATTTAATCTGACACAGGTTAACAACCTGCGCAGTGAGACACTTTTAAGGCAATTTCATCTACGTTCAATCCTGTGCGGGGAGCAAATTAATTTAACCAGGTGGCGAAGACCAATCATTCCAAAAGCCTGGGTGCTTTAAAATCAAAGTTTGAAGGCACAGAGTCACATTTTTTATATCATTTTCCTGCCTTTAAAGTTTGCTAATTTGTTTACTGTAATGTTATCAGCTCGAGCAATCGTTCATGCCAGGGGTACAAATAAACCACTTAAAGCACTTAGCTAGCAAATGGATGAATAAATTGTTTCTCTGTCTGTTACCGCTCACCCTTGATATCTTCTGTTTTAGAATATCTTTACAAAGTACTTACGTCTGCCTCCCACCTGAGCCCATTAAGAATTACCAGCCAACCACTTTTCCAATAATTACCAAACACAACTGAACAGTATTCTCTTCATAACGGCTTTCAAATGTCACGCAATTGAATACATGTCTACCAAGAGATGAGCCATGTAAAATGTTGACTGAGTTTCAAGTAGCTTTTATTACTTTATACACGTATCGCAGCAATGTTAATGTGTTGGGTCGTGGCTAGATTCGTGAGCACTAGAAAAGTACCAGTGAGAGTCGGTCGGCCGATACCCCAGGGGAGGGTAAAAAATACATCTCTGTTGAATAATGGAGAAGTACCTGACATCCATCTGTTGTGTGATAAAACCGGGGAATTGAGCAAGAAAACAAAGCACGGCTGCATGGCTAAATGCTTTGCTTGGTCCAGGGTTAATTCACAGACTTAGGTTTGTTATACTTAAAAAACAATGTCCTCTCACTAAAATCAGATAAGAGAGACGGAAATATTGTGAGAGAAAGAGAGAGACAGGGTGTTGAAGAGGGTAGAGCTGCACCCCGGGGGCTAAATCAAGGAGCTGAACAGGCAGGTGCCATTCATTGAGAAAACCACACCAAAGGCACCCGCCAACCCCTCTTTACAGTACTGCTACTCTCTGTTCATCATATATGCACAGTCACTAACCATATCTACATGTACATACTACCTCAATCAGCCTGACTAACCGGTGTCTGTATGTAGCCTCGCTACTTTTATAGCCTCGCTACTGTTTTTCACTGTCTTTTTACGGTTGTTTTTATTTCTTTACTTACCTATTGTTTACCTAATACTTTTTTGCACTATTGGTTATAGCCTGTAAGTAAGCATTTCACTGTAAGGTTGTATTCGAATACCTGTTGTATTCGGCGCACGTGACAAATAAACTTTGATTTGATTTGAACCTGGTAAGCAAAACAAACCTTTCAAACAGCCTTGACAAGCCTTTTGTTAAGTAGAATCGGCTTGGTTTCTGATAAGCGGACTGCTTAAACCGCCTCCTTTTCCCCCAGTAACCCCGGAGCGTACACATGAGTCAAGGGCAGGCAGGCCTTTTGATATCTGGACAGCATGAGAGGCACTTTATGCACATACGATTGATGATCTCTGATCTCAAGCATGAAAGCCTAAGAGCCACGGCCTTCCAATGCTTTAGAGCCTTTTAAAAGCAACCTGGAGAGAATTTCAGTGAATGAAAGGCAATATTGACTTAAGATCCATCACATCCCCAGAGGGTATATAATTAATTCAAGCAAAATGGTATTAAACACACACTGCTCAGAGAGAGGGAAAAGGGAAGCAGAGGACAATAATACCTCAGGCAGGCTGATTCCCTCTTTCTTCATGAAGTAATGCTTCTTGAACTCATAATAGGTGTTGTACTGGTTCCAGGACTGCAGAAAGTCAAACCTGTGTTGGAGATGGAAACACACATAAGATGTACAGCCATTATATTAAACAAATAGTACATTGTGAGCCGTTCATCTTTATTCAGTAAGGAGAAGAGCAGTGTCTGTTTCTGCTCACCTCGGGTCATTCTTGACGCGGACGCTGGTCTCAAACTTGACACCGTTCCTGGCTACGTACTCAGCCAGCTTGTCAATAACCGGTTGGATGTCAGGGGGAGGGGGAATGATGGCCGGCGCTGCCACAGCAACTTGAGCAGGGGGCCGCGAACTGATTTAAGAGAGAAAGATAAGCAGAGACGGAGAGAGAGAAAGAGGCAAGAGAAAGAAACTTGCTTAGCAATGCATCACATTATGTGGGGGAAAAATAGGTAGTATAAGGATCGAGAAAAAAATATATCCACTTCTCTCCAATAACCGTCCACACCACACACCTGGTCTCTGGTATGACAGCAGCAGGTACAACAGGAGCAGGAGGAGTTGAGAGAAAGACTGGGACCTGGCTGGGAACTGTAGTTGGCGGTGGGATAATGGGAAATGTAGTCGGAGGTGCCGTGTAGATGAACCGTGTGGTTGGCTCAGGAGGTGGAGGGGGCGTGGTCCCTGGAGGGGGCGGGGCTCCAGAGTAAGAGGGCGCGGCCAGCATGCTACCAGAGGGTAGGGAGCTGTAGTAAGCGTTGGCATCTATCCCTGGGGGAGGCGGAGCCAGGCAGTAGGTCCCATCAGGTAGCATGCAGTACCCATAATACATCGCTGCCATGTTAGCTGTGGAGAGGTCAAAGAGAGAGGTGATGATCAATTAACATCTCAAAATAGCTCACGGCTCAAAAAGGAATTCATGCCAATACTTCAATTGCATGTATTTTTGCCTGTCTCCCCTGTTAACAAGCAGACGTAAGTCAGCACTGGATGGGACAGGCCTGCTTATTGTGTTAGAGTGTGTGTGCGTGTGCTGCAGTGCTGAGCGGGGTAACATATATATACACATTTAGGTCTGACCTTTCTAATAAAATCTTAGCCTCGCTCACAGAGGACTGCTCGCTCAACTCCACGTTGATAGAAATTAAAATGTTTAATAATCTATTCCTGATTGCTGTCCAATTAATGAAATGTACTTTGTCAGTTGAGGATGGGGAAACAAGGGGAACAGTCTTTTCTTCTGGCCCAACAAGAATAATTAGGATCAGCTTGTTGGAAATCATAATGCGTTTAAAAGCAGAAATCAAAAACAATTTGCAAAGACTCATTTCCAAAGCCTATCATTACAATCCCACTACCCATTTCAGACTCAATCAAGCATATCAGCAGCTCAGAGAAAGTCATTTACAGCAGGAATAAGAAATCATACTGGCATACCGACCGGGATCAACACAGGTTATGAATAAAACAACTGACAGATTCACTCATAAGTGTTCAGATTATATTTTCAAAGGGGAAGAAAGAAACAAGAAAATAGGCTATATAAAAGGTTGACTGACTCAAACTTAATTATTCTGCTGATCTCATCATTTGCTACATACTTCAGTCTGAGACAGCCATCATTGAAGTCAGGGAGGTACTCAGATCCAGACTCAGTGCGGAGAAGAAACTAACATCCGTGGGAAAGGAGTATGGGGAGCCAGGGAAATATAAAGGTGTGGTACGTCACCGTGCAAAGGGTTCCCTGGTGCAAGTCAAAGGGTTCCCTGGTGCAAGTCAAAGGGTTCCCTGGTGCAAGTCAAAGGGTTCCCTGGTGCAAGTCAAAGGGTTCCCTGGTGCAAGTCAAAGGGTTCCCTGGTGCAAGCCAAAGGGTTCCCTGGTGCAAGCCAAAGGGTTCCCTGGTGCAAGCCAAAGGGTTCCCTGGTGCAAGCCAAAAGGTTCCCTGGTGCAAGTCAAAGGGTTCCTGGTGCAAGTCAAAGGGTTCCTGGTGCAAGTCAAAGGGTTCCTGGTGCAAGTCAAAGGGTTCCTGGTGCAAGTCAAATGGTTCCTGGTGCAAGTCAAATGGTTCCTGGTGCAAGTCAAATGGTTCCTGGTGCAGTAGTAAGGGTTCCTGGTGCAAGTCAAAGGGTTCCTGGTGCAAGTCAAAGGGTTCCTGGTTCAGGTCAAAGGGTTCCTGGTTCAGGTCAAAGGGTTCCTGGTGCAAGTCAAAGGGTTCCTGGTGCAAGTCAAAGGGTTCCTGGTGCAAGTCAAAGGGTTCCTGGTGCAAGTCAAATGGTTCCTGGTGCAAGTCAAAAGGTTCCTGGTGCAAGTCAAAAGGTTCCTGGTGCAAGTCAAAGGGTTCCTGGTGCAAGTCAAAGGGTTCCTGGTGCAAGTCAAAGGGTTCCTGGTGCAAGTCAAAGGGTTCCTGGTGCAAGTCAAAGTGTTCCTGGTGCAAGTCAAAGTTTGGCTCATACTGTTACTGTGGGTAGGTAATTGGGAAATGCCAATTGTGTAAGTGTCAAACTGACTGTGTTTGCAATGACAATTAGCTATTTTTAGGTGTAATAATTGATCCTAGGAGGTTCTAGCCAGGTTTGTTCTGACAACCTTGAGCCGGCAAATTTGCACTCACATCAGCTATCAGACTGTATTAACAAATTCTGTAAACTCACTGCCAATGGCAACAGCAGCAAGAGGGGGGGAGGGGTGTTTGTCATGATTTGTGGCTGTGGTGATCAGTGCGAGGTCGCTCAAAATGGCACCATCTAAAATGGTCCCCTCACTAAGACTTATTTCTTGACTGCTCAGAATCACAACCATAACGAGATCGACTGTAACTGTATTAAGTTGAGTTTTCACATTCTGTTTGATACTGCTAGCCATCAGAATAATAAATCACCTTAAATTTTGGGCAAAAAAGCTAATTCAGCACCATCCATTAAATTAGATGGCTCATTCATCACAAAACCTTTGATATTGCCAACTACTTTAATGAGTTTTCATTGGCAAGATTAACAAACTTAGGCATGACATGGCAAGAAGAAAACTCTGAACCTTTATATCCATGCATAACTGACCAAATTATGAAAGACAAGCATTGTCATTTTTTATTCACCAAAGTGAGTGTGGAAGAGGTGAAAAAAATATTGTTGACTGTCAACAATGACAAACCACATGGTAATGACAACTTGGAGGGAAAATTACTGATGGTGGTGGCGGACTATATCCCTTCAATCTAAGCCTACAGGAAAGTGGGCGCTCCCAGGCCTGGAGAGAAAAAAAAAGTAATTCCGCTACCCAAGAATAGCAAAGCACCCTTTACTGGTTCAAACAGCCGGCCAATCAGCCTGTTACCAACCCTTTCTAAACTTTTGTACAAAATTGTGTTTGACCAGAAACAATGCTATTTCACAGTAAACAAATGAACTAACTTTCAGCATGCTTATAAGGAAGGGCACTGACAAATGTTTGGCTGAAAGAAATTAATAATAAGATGATTGTGGGAGCTGTTTTATTAGACTAAAAAGTGCAGCTTGACATTATCGATCATAGTTTACTGCTAAAAAACATGTGTTATGGCTTTACACCCTGTGCCAAATTGTGGATCGAAAGTTACCTGTCTAACGGAACACAGAGGGTGTTCTTTAATGGTGGGGTTCCCAAACTCGGTCTTGGGTTTCCCCTGGGTGCACGTTTTGTTTTTTTCCCTAGCACTACACAGCTGATTCAAATAACCAACTCATCATCAAGCTTGAATAACGCACAGTACTTCATAGAGCCATGACTACATGGAACTCTTCCACATCAAGTACTTCAAGCGAGAAGTAAAATCAGATTAAAACCGATAAAACAATACCTCACGGCACTGTGGAGACATGGACGCATACGCACACACACAAACAATCACACATTGTAATATTGTATTATTGTATTATTGTACATTTTATATTGTCTTTGTTTTAATAATAATAATAATGTAATAATGTCTTGTATGATGTATTGTTTTATTTATGATGTAGGTTGTTGTGACGTAATAGGTTTATTCCGGTTTGGACCCCAGGAAGCTTTGGCAGCAGCTAATGGGGATCCTAATAAATACTAACTACTAAAAGCAAAATTGTGGGAGTTGGAGGGCTTCCGGTTCAGCATACAGCTTTGTGTCTGTGCGAGTGTGTCTGAGCCTGCTGATCTGTGCATTATATACTCTACAGGGTCTTCTACTGTGGCAGTGGTTTCCCTCCCTGATGGAGCGTACAGGATGGAGAGACAGAAAAAGGGAAGCAGAAAGGATGGCGGGAAGGAGGGAGGAAGAGGAAGCAATGAAGAGGGGGAAAGAGAGGCTTGTCTTGTCAAAAGGGAAAACTGGATGATATTAACTCATTAGTCACCGCTCTGGTCGACTGTTATGAAGACCATCCAATATGCACAAGGCTTGAAACCTGTAGGAGAGCCATCATTCACATGGTTTATATTTATTTGCTCCATCCCTCTTGATGCCGAGTCAATGGTTAGGATTCATTGAAAGATGCTAATCTTTTCTATTGTTATATACAAGAATGAGATGAAAATACAAAACATAGGAAAGTAAGGAAAGAGAGAGAGAGACAAAGACAGAGAGAGACAAAGACAGAGAAGGAGGACTGAAGAGGGCCATATCCATGCTGCTCAGTTACAGTTGAAGTCAGAAGTTTACATACACCTTAGCCAAATACATTTAAACTCAGTTTTTCACAATTCCTGACATTTAATCTTGGTAAAAATTCCCTGTCTCAGGTCAGTTAGGATCACCACTTTGTTTTAAGCATGTGAAATGTCAGAATAATAATAGAGAGAATGATTTATTTCAGCTTTTATTTCTTTCATCACATTCCCAGTGGGTCAGAAGTTTACATACACTCAATTAGTATTTGGTAGCATTGCTTTTAAATTGTTTAACCTGGGTCAAACGTTTCAGGTAGCTTTCCACAAGCTTCCCACAATAATTTGGGTGAATTTTGGCCCATTCCTCCTGACAGAGCTAGTGTAACTGAGTCAGGTTTGTAGGCCTCCTTGCTCGCACACGCTTTTTCAGTTCTGCCCACAAATTTTCTATAGGATTGAGGTCAGGGCTTTGTGATGGCCACTCCATTATCTTGACGTTGTTGTCCTTAAGCCATTTTGCTACAACTTTGGAAGTATGCTTGGGGTCATTATCCATTTCGAAGACCCATTTGCGACCAAGCTTTAACTTCCTGACTGATGTTGGAAAATGTTGCTTCAATATATCCACATAATTTTCCTACCTCATGATGCCATCTATTTTGTGAAGTGCACTAGTCCCTCCTGCAGCAAGCACCCCCACATCATGATGCTGCCACCTCCGTGCTTCACGGTTGGGATGGTGTTTTTCGGCTTGCAAGCCTCCCCCCCCTTTCCTCCAAACATAACAATGGTCTTAATGGACATTATGGCCTATTTTTGTTTCATCAGACCAGAGGACATTTCTCCAAAAAGTACGATCTTTGTCCCCATGAGCAGTTGCAAACCGTAGTCTGGCTTTTTTATGGCGGTTTTGGAGCAGTGGCTTCTTCCTTGCTGAGCGACCTTTCAGGTTATGTCGATATAGGACTCGTTTTACTGTGGATATAGATACCTTTGTACCCGTTTCTGCCAGCATCTTCACAAGGTCCTTTGCTGTTGTTCTGGGATAGATTTGCACTTTTCACACCAAAGTACGTTCATCTCTAGTAGACAGAACGTGTCTCCTTCCTGAGCGGTATGACGACAGCGTGTTCCCATGGTCATTATACTTGCGTACTATTGTTTGTACAGATGAACGTGGTACCTTCAGGCGTTTGGAAATTGCTCCCAAGGATGAACCAGACTTGTGGAGGTCTACAATTTTTTTGATGAGGTATTGGCTGATTTCTTTTGATTTTCCCATGATGTCAAGCAAAGGAGGCACTGAGTTTGAAGGTAGGCCTTGAAATACATCCACAGGTACACCTCCAATTGACTGAAATTATGTCAATTAGCCTATCAGAAGCTTCTAAAGCCATGACATCATTTTCAGGAATTTTCCGAGCTGTTCCACAAGGAATAGTCAACTTAGTGTATGTAAACTTCTGACCCACTGGAATGGTGATACAGTGAATTATAAGTGAAATGATCTGTCTGTAAACAATTGTTTGAAAATTACTTGTGTCATGCACAAAGTAGATGTCCTAACCAACTTGCAAAAACTACAGTTTGTTAACAAGAAATTTGTGGAGTGGTTGAAAAACGAGTTTTAATGACTCCAACCTAAGTGTATGTAAACTTCCGACTTCAACTGTAGGTGGTGGAGTGTTATTTGACAGCAGGATTAAGCAGCGGAGCTGCTGTTCTGAAAGCACAGTTACAGCACATCCATCCATCATCCTCCACTGGCCTCTCTCTGACCCCTAACCTTAACACCACACAGAGCCAAGAGAGCTCCTCAGGATCCCACCACCTCAGCCTTACAGCCTTGTGTTTCTGACTCAAAAGTATTTTCTCTCCAAACCATATACTTTAGCAGACAAAGTGCTGCTCCTTCCCCAGCCACTCCAAATGGTAATCATTTTCATGGGCAGCCTCTTGAGCACAGCGCCACGAGTAGTGTTGAGGTTCAAGAACAGTCTCCAATCAATACCCATCAGGACAGTTTGTGTCTGGTGAGATGCTTGCAGCACTGAACCTGGAATTACAATCCAAACCAGACAGGGAGCGATAGAATAGAATAACTTGAAATTCCATCTCTGTGCTGCTCTCTTGGGGAAAATTAAGTGGGAATGAAAAAGTGTGCAAAACAGAAAGTCGGCCTGCGAACAAGGGAACATCTGCTGATTAATAAAATAGCCCACTTACTGAATGCATAACCTGCAGGGTAACAGCTTGTTGATCAGGGAAAACGTTCACTGGTAGCAATTGTTTAAAGTGGGGTGGGTGAAACTGACAAACTGCTTCAGAGTGTTGGTGAGTCATTGTGGATGGATACACTACAGTGTATTGTGAGATGCCTGTCTGTGGACTGTTACAACTTGGCTGCATTGCTTCATCGGGCCTCTGAGGTCAAAACAGATAGGGACGCATGTCACCCAACAGGAATGTCACTGGATTGGAAAGCTGCCGTTTTATGGGCTCCTGACCAGTTGTGCTATTTTGTGTGTTTTTCTGTGCTGGTCGTAACTTTTTTTGGCCATAATGTTTCCGCCATTGTTTCTTTTGACTGAAAGGAGCTTCTGGCCATCAGAACAGCAATCACTAACCTCGATTTGGATGAATATTTCTACTTCAACGAGTCGGCGGTGCAGGACATACTGCTCACCCCAGACTATGCCCTAGTCACCCAGACTCGGGGAAGAAAGATGCGGCGTAAGCGAGGCCAAAGCGCGGGCACCCTGATGAAACTACGTTGACAAGTGAATAAACCTCCTCTACCCTCCATTCTACAATCACTGGAGAACAAACTGGAAGAGCTCCGTTCAAGACTATCCTATCAGCGGGACCTGAAGAACTGTAATATCCTGTGTTTCTTGGAGTCGTGGCTGAACAAGGACATGGATAATTTACATCTAGCTGGTTTTCTATGCATCGGCAGGACAGAAAGCTTGGGTAAGCTCAAGGGGAGAGGTGTGTCTCTTTGTCAACAACAGCTGGTGCGCAATCTTTATTATTAAGGACGTCTCGAGGTTCTGCTCGCCTGAGTTAGAATACCTTATGGTACGCTGTAGACCATACTATTTACAAAGAGTTTTTAATCAATATTTTTCCTACAGTAGCTTTCTATTTACCACCACAAACCGATGCTGGCGCTAAGACCGCACTCAACGAGCTATTTAGGGCCATAAGCAAACAAGAAATTACTCATCTTAGCTAATTTCCATGTCACCTGTGCAACTAGAGAACTTTTTTTATAAAACACCCTAGATCGACTTTAGACCACGCATAGAAATGGATACAAAGCTTTCCCTCGTGGATGCTAAGCTACAGGACTGTTTTGCTAACACAGACTGGAATATGTTACTGGGATTTCCAGTATTACCGGCAAAGCACATAAGCGTGCACTAAAAACATGGTGACTACACCATAGTGCCCTCCAAGCTCATCACTAACCTAAGGACCCTGGGACTGAACATCTCCCTCTGCAACTGGACCCTGGACTTCTTGACGGGCCGCCCCACGTGGTGACGGTAGGCAACAACACATACGACACACTGACCTTCAACACGGGGACCCCTCAGGGGTGCGTGTTTAGACCCCTCCTGTAATCCCTGTTCCACATCACTAAGGATCTATCATGGTCCACAGACAACACAGTTGTGAAGAGGACACAACACCTCTTCCCCCTTAGGAGGCTGAAAAGATTTGGTACAAAAAGTTCTACTGCTGCACCATTGAGATCATCTTGAATGGCTGCATCACTGCTTGGCATCCGATCGCAAGGTGCTACAGAGAGTAGCGCATACAGCCCAGTACATCACTGGGGCCGAGCTCCCTGCCAACCAGGAACTCCATATCAGGCAGTGTCAGAGGAAGCCCCCAAAATGTTTTAAATACTCCAGCCACCCAAGTCATAAACCCTTCTCTGGTACTCAATGTATAGAGCCAAGTTATCGTTACTCATTGTGTATTTATGTGTTATTACTTTTCTATTATTTCTTTATTTTCTTTCTCTCTGCATTGTTGGGAAGGGCCCGTAAGTAAGATTTTGACTGTTAGTCTACACCTGTTGTTTACGAAGTATGTGACCAATGCAATTAGATTTGATTTAAGAAAGAAAAGCCCAGTCTTCATAGTGCATTCTTGACAGCTTCTCGAAATGTCTAGGAAATGTTGTCAAATCATCTAATATGCCTCATGATGACTGTATTAGAATGTAGAATGTTCCAATATTGCAACAGAGAATCCATAGACCAGCAGAATGGAAGGGAATAAGTGATCGTGTCAGGTCAAACAGATGACACCACAAAACACTCAAGGTTAATGGAACTATGCCCAACCTACCTTCAAGCGCTACCAAAGTTAAATCAACATAAAAGGAGCTCCAAAGCTGAGCTCTTATGGAGTCTGGGTAGTTGAGAACAGCCCAAAACTGTTACACAGTCTTAACTCCTCTTGCCTAATTCTCATTCAATACCTGCCTCATTGGCAGATACTGGAGTGTCACATTGAGCAGTCTATTCCTTTGGTGCCTTTGATCATCTGCAGTCTGAGTTTTACAGAGATTCTCCCAGAGAACTGGCGCCATACACAGAAATCAAAGTCGGATCTATGGGAGCAAAATCTTTCAAAAATGATTATCTTGTCGCCATAAGCCAGCACATTAAAAATCCATGTCTGTACTGCTGTGTGATGCTGTGGTGGCAGTGGTGTCAAAGTCAGGAGTGTTAAGCAGAGCACCGCTCTCCCTCCCTCTCTTTCCCACCTCATGAAACCAGTGGAGCTCTTCAAGTCATGTTAATTAAGACAAATCAGTACCATCAGCTTGAGCTGTCTCTCCCAAGCACCAGGACAATTTCTCAGTTTCCAGTTCAGACAAAGAGGGGAGACGGGGTTGACCCTGGAAAATACAACCAGCCAAATTGCGAGGAACATCTCTCAAGGACAAATAGGGTAGCCTGGCACCCCATATCACACCCAGCACCTTCAACATCCATCACTTACAATTAATGCAGACAGTAGAGAGAAACTGGCTAAGATTTAAGCAAGAAATTAAATGGTGACTTTGTAGCCTCGGACACCCTTTGGAAGGATGGCCCTGCAAGACTAGTGATTCTGTGATGTTGCAATTTTTCCCTAGATTTGCTTGAGGAAAAGTACAGTCCTGCAATGAGCACTGAGCTAAAGTTAGAGTGTTCCTGTGTCTGTTGCTTAGGATGAAGAGTGCATAAGCTGAATAACAGTGGATGTCTTCAAGGGTTTGGGTCAAGCGAGAGAGAACTGGTCATTGCCTGTAGCACTAGGGTGGAGAAATTGTAAAATTGCAGCCAGAAGAGAGCAGGAAAATAAGTGGAAATTATGTCTGCATTTAGAGGGAGCAAACACATCTGTGGGGCGGCCAGACAAACAGCTTTGGATTCAGTCCACCGGTGTTCAGCGCAAAGCAAACACTGCAGTCAATGAAAAGCAGGAGAATTCAGTTTGTCAGCACATCCAAAACAACACATCAGTGAAAAATACCTTCTCTGAGACTTTGAAAAGTGTTAAGAACCTTCATGTACTCACAATCCCCCAAGGACAAGTGGTGAAAATCGCTTCTCGATACAGTCTATGCTGACCAGTCCTCAAGGAAAAGTATTGACCAAGCTGAATTTCTCAGGTTGATCAACATTGCACTGCTCTAGTGGTGAAGGGCTTTCTACTATTGAACTCCTGGTAGAGGACATTTCAGCAATGTAATGAGTCATGGGCCTACAGGAGACCATGTTAATGAGCTTTTCCACGATGAGCTGCAGGGTACCCTCCACAGCTACAGTCCCTCTGGCCACAATCCACATCATCAATCAGCACAATTCAACACTGCTGCTGCCAGTTCATCTCAATATCAAGTACAGCCCAGAATCTCTATCAGAAAAACTGGGCATATTTGATCTAGGTACTTTTATGTTGATCTAAGCAATTTGTGAACACAATCTGTGACACGAATAACTGAAGATTTGCCAGTGGGAACATGTGCCTGATCAATATTTTGTTAATTCAATGTACCTTTCCCCCAAAATACATTCTAATCTGATATGAACACCAATATCCCTCTCAAACAAAGAGAATTCTAACAAGTGGACCATTCTTTTCGCCTCCAGGGGTTCCGTGATCAATACTAGACAATTGAGTGCCACTCTGCCTGTCTGAGACTGAGCTCGTGTCGAAAGGGAAATGAAAAAGAAAATGGCAAGAGAAATGAAGTGGACCAGGACTAAACTGAGATGAAGAGGCTCCCTCGGAGCCAATATGAATGCTCCTCAGGTATTGGATTTCACAGTTGCCCAGTTCGACTCTCATAAATGAGAAACTGTACTCACGGTCAGCTGTGTACTCTGCTGGTGTGGCTGGCACAGCCGGCTCTGCGGGCACTTCCTCTGGCTTGGTT